>NW_028318512.1:0-82500 GCF_062004578.1 Staurois parvus
GAAGAGTTCTAGCTCTAGCTTGGTGGTATGGGTCAGGCGGTGCCTTCTGTCGGATCTCTGCAGGGAGACTACAGCTTTCACAGAGAGCAAGGTTCTTTCTCTACAGTATGGTGACGGGACAGGCTTTTCTATTCGGGCTGTTTTTTTTTTTGTTTTGTTTTTTGTTTTGTACATACTTTGTTTTCATGCCCCTGGAACATATTTAGCAGGTTTAAACTGTATGTTCAATACAGTCTTTGACTAGGTTTTTTTTTTTCTTTTTGCGTTCTGGTTGTTCACTAAGCTTGCACTGCTTTCCTTTTTTTTTCATGTATTTGCTCTTGACTTTTTTTTTCTTGTACAGAATAGAATAGACATTCACGATGTGGAACCTGAAGTATTTGAAGAAATACTGAGATTTATCTATACAGGAAAAGCCCCCAATCTAGACAAGATGGCTGATAACTTGTTGGCAGCAGCAGATAAAGTAAGTCCTTCGCCAATTAAAAGTGTTTGCGTTTTTTCGCACCTTTTACTAAACTGGTTGAACTGCCTGTGACAGGCTTTATATAGTGTCATTTACAAGTAAGTCTTCTTCCCAACACCGCAATCTCATATTGAAGAGGAAGTAGCAAGGTTAAACTGTTACATGGTGCTTGTTATTATGATTATTATTTTAGTTTTACCTCTCAGGGCTATTAATGTGTTGTTGTAATATTTCCATATCAAAGCAGAGTGGTCAGGATGGAAGACTGCGATAAAAGCCGACTTTCCTACGGAGTTCAGAGCTGATAACTGATACTGTCTGGGCCACTGGAGGTGATAAAATTGTCAGCTGAAGTATGACAGCATCCTATGAGATGAAGTCACTGTGCGGGTATTCAGACAGTTGCAGGTGCTGTGGCTGTCTGAAACAGTGGCCAGCAGTGATGAGTACTCCTTTCTTCAGCTGGAATGTTGCTAAGTACAAACATGATTTTCTGTTTTCAGGGTTGTACTATCACTGTGCTTAGTCCAGTTTTATTTTGATAGGAAGCCATGCCCCACGTGACATTCCTCATGAAAGAACCAATTCCTGGCATTCCTTTAAATGTGCATGTTTGACATTAGCTATGCACTCTGTTCCAGAGGCAGGTCTGATTTGTTATCAAGCAACTGATCAGAAGATTGCACAGCTAATGTCAGCAGCGCCCAGTGGGGTAGTATGGAGGTGTTGGTATGTGTGCTTTCATATTAATGGTTGAGCTTAGAGCTTTGTCATGCACTGAAACTAATCTTTGCCCCACTATTGAACAGTGAGAGGCAGAGGTACATGGGCTAGATCATGTGACCGCAAGATAAGAGGCACAAAGAGGTGTTTGATCTTCGTAAAATATGATGATATGATCAGTTATCATGTTATTTAAAGCGGTATTAAACCCAAAACCAAAAATGTAATATATTGCAGCTTACCAATCCTTTTCTCTGTTTTCACCTGGTGATTTGGCCGGTAACACACTTTCAATATTTGCTATTCCTTCAGAGTGAGGGCACTCGGACACACCTTTGGAAAGCATCATTGTTAACACAATCTGCTATAGGCCGAGTGGGACACTCCTCCTCCTGAGTGGGCGTCATATGACGTCCTGTCAGAATGTGCAGAGCAGTGGCGCGATCTGTCACCGACTGTGTCCACTGGACACAGCCGATGACAGATCACTACATCGGCCTGTTACCAGTGTCATGTGACCACTCTGACTAATCACAGTAGATCACATGACAATTGTATACAATGGATGGCTTTCTTTCATGCCATCCATTGCATACAATTGTGTTGTTAGCTGTGATTGGTCAAAGCAGTCACATGGTACAGACAGGGCCAATCACAGTCCATCTGTATCATGTGATGAGCTTTTGCACAATAACAACTAATCACAACAGTAGACTGAATTAATCAGTTTCATTCAGTAATAATGGTTGCAAATATCAATCAAATACATTGGTATTAGCCATCATAATATGTAAAAAAAAAAATATCCTGATCCAGAGTAGTTCAATATTACTATGGTAACTAAGTATTGCTCTGGTCACAGTGTGTTGAGAAAAAATAATTAAATTTTTTTTTTTTTTACATACTGTTACCATTGAGTATCCCTGCTTGCCGACACACCAGTTATAACGCTGCACTGAACTGGCAATATGTAAAAAAAAAAAAAAAAAAAAAGTGTTTTTTTTTTTTTTTTTTTGTTTTCCAAAAAATTGTAACAAAAAATTACAACTTCAAAAAACTCACCATGCCTCTTACTAAATACCATGGGCTGTCTATTTTCCAAAAATGGGTCATTTTGAAGATATTTGTACTATCCTGGTGTTTCCTTGCCTCAAGAAATGAGCTTGGCTGTCAGTACATTGATCGATTTGTCAAATACCTTGGTTTGTGGACTCTATAACATTCCTACAGACTAAATAATATGCACTAATTTGGGGTATTTTCACCAAAGAATTGTTGAAGAATACATTTTGACCTAAATGTATTAAGAAAGGTTATTTATTTACAAAAGTTTATAACCGAAACGAAGAAAAACCTTTTTTTTTTTCTAAAGTTTTGGGTTTTTTTTTTTTTTTTTTTTTTAGCAAAACAATTAAAAACTCAGTGGTGAATAAATACCACCAAAAGAAAACTCTATTTTTGTGAAAAAGGTAAAAAATTGTTGCATGACCGCACAATTGTCATTCAAAGTGTGACAACACTGAAAGCTGAAAATTCTCCTGGGCAGGAAGGGGGTAAAAGTGCCCGGTATTGAAGTGGTTAAACTGGGGGAGGGGAGTGTTGGATGCACTAGCAGATTTAGCTGCACCAACAAGTTGAAGCCAATCTCCAGGTAACACGTTTTAAGCAGTTACAGCAACAGTTTCTTTTTTTTTCAGTTTCTTTCACCAGGTGAAAATAAAGGAAATAAAACTCAAAAAGATAAAACTAGTGCAGCCACCGCACCCAAGTGTTGATAACCTGCAATATAATAAATGTTTGCTTTTGGGTTTATTACCGCTTTAGTGTTTCTATGCAATAAGTAGCTCAACTGGGTTTACATACACTTTTAAGCACAGAAAATGTGCGCAGGTTATGCTCCCACCTAGTTCTCCCCCCCAACTCATCCCCCTTTCTTCCCACTTCACCAATTCTCACTACCCCCCTCCTCTTTTTCCCATGCCAGCCATCAAACCCTGTTCTGACCAAACCCCTGTCCCTCCTACCCTTCACTTTGATGGAGCTCAGTTATGTATGTGACATATCGCGTTATTGTATAACTTGTAGGCATTGTTCACATGGGCGTACTTAAAGAGGAACTCCAGGAATTTTTTTCCCCATGCAGTGGGGCTGTGCCTGCACTGCATGGGTTAACTGCTCTTTTTTTTCTCTAGGGTTTTGGCATCCCCCCCCCCCCCCCCCCCAAGCGTAAGACTGGTCCCTGCGGCATCTGCCCTCCGCTAGTATGGGGATGCACAGGTGTCCCTGCATCTGAATGCAGGCAGTCCCATTCATGTGTCTCTGCAGCCGCTTCTCCCAATTTGATATCCGTGTGAGTGCGTCCCCCGAAATTGCACCTGCATGGATACCAATTAGGAACAGCTTTTGTGTCTCAATTGACATGAATAGATTTGCCTCCATGTGAATGCACAGGACAGCTGTGCTCCCCCATGCAAGCAAACGGAGCCCTCGCACAGATTTATAGTTAAATATGCCTTTCTGAATGAGGGCAAATTCTTAGGTATGCTTCATCTGGACTATATACCATACCCATTTTTTTGTGGAAATAAACACAAAAATAATCAGTCAAAACGTTTTTCCTCTGATGGCTCTAAATGGATGAAATAAACACTACTGATTGGTGTGGGCTATTGCTCTTTTTATTGCTCTTTTTTGCCACATCACTGTCCTTCATTTCGTATACCATTTTTTTTTTTTTTTAATTTACTATTTATTTGTAGCACTTTGCCATTGATATTGTTTTTCTTTTGACAGTATGCATTAGAGCGATTAAAAGTCCTGTGTGAAGAGGCTTTATGCAGTAACCTTTCAGTGGAAAATGTTGCTGATGTCCTTATCTTGGCAGATTTGCACAGTGCCGAGCAGCTGAAAGCACAAGCAATAGACTTTATTAACAGGCAAGTACAATTCTGCTGCACTCAACGCAAGATGCGGATTGGGTGTTTCTGATACACCGCTTCAGTCAAAAACCTGATTTAAGCAAAAGATTTCTTTTAAAGGGTCCAACGGCAGAGGTCTCAAGATGTAAACTTATTCAAAATGTTGTTTTTGTTCCTCAAGCTGGGGAGATCTGACATGATGTAAATTGGCTAATTGCTCAAACCAGACCCCTACAGTAATTCATTTTTTTGTAACTTGGTGAGAGTCATCTTGTGTCCATGCTGGTGTAGAGCTAACAACTCTACATTTCTGAAATTCTGTCTTGTGTCTATGAATGTTAACAGCAGTGGGAATACCATAAACGGTAATTGGTTTTTCGCAGAAAAGGTGGATGATTGCCTTGGGTTTGTGCTGCATTACTAGTTTCAGTGGGAAAATTGCTTAGCAGAGTTTGCTGCTAGAGTCTCTGAATGTTACCCTAGGTTGATGCTTCCCACATATATAATGTATCCCCTTGCATTTATTAGTCCCCTGT
Source organism: Staurois parvus (assembly GCF_062004578.1). NCBI lineage: Eukaryota > Metazoa > Chordata > Amphibia > Anura > Ranidae > Staurois > Staurois parvus. The sequence continues at coordinate 4,644 of NW_028318512.1, forward strand.
AAGAGTATATATGTATGTGTGTACACCCACTTGAAGACAAATCCTTTTCTGGCACTTTTTGTTTAAGTAAAAATTCACTATTTTTTTCTAGAAAATTATTGCCCATATTTTATTTATATATATATGTTTTATGTGACACAGTATTTGCGCAGTGGTTTTCAAACACAAATCTTTTGAAGAAATACACTTTAATGGTTAAAAGAAAAAGCAAAACACAATATATAACGCAATTCTTTTGAAAAATATTGCTCTTGCACTAACATTCACAGCAATACCTCATGTTTGGTGCAAACACCCTTTACATATGTGTGCGACTTATGTATGCGTTCGCTTCTGTGCATGAGCATGGAGGGATGGGGGCACTTCCTTTTTTTCCCCTTTATTTTTTTTTTATATTTTTACACTGTCCTTTTTTTTTTTTTTTTAATTTTTTTTTATCACTTTCTTCCTATTACAAGGAATGTAAACATCCCTTGTAATAGAATTAAGGGATGACAGGTCCTCTTTTTATAAGACCCCAAATGTCTCCTCTACCTTTCAAAGAGAAAAAGATTGACCTTGTAAAAAAAAAAAAAAAAAATTTACATTTGGCCCACAACGTCACTCTGGTCCGCCTAGATCATAGAGGTTAGGAAATATGATCTGGAGTCCTCCACCTCTGTGAATAGCAGCCGCATCTGCTGGATCGGATCCCGGGGGGGAAGGTTGGTGTTCGTCCCTTTCTGCTGTTTCTAAAAGCTATCCAGCGGCTATTTAGCTGCTCAGAATGCTTTTATCAGAAAGAGAAATGCTGGCTGAAACATAACATACCGGGGTTATGGCTGGTAGTTTCAGCCATAACCCCAGTAAACCACTTGCAAAGCGCAGCGTGTGTGTGTGTAAGTGGATACATACCAGTCAGCTATAACATTATGACCATCTAATGTTGAGTAGGCTCTTTTGCCACCAAAACAACCCTGACCCGTTGAGGCATGGATTCCACTAGACCTCTGAAGGTATGCTGTGGTATGTGGCACCAAGCTGTCAGTAGCAGATTACTGCCTCCACCAGCTTGCCTTCTTACCATAGTACATCCTGGTGCCATCTCTTCCCCAGGTAAACAACACACCTGACTTATCCACATGATATATAAAAGGAAACATGATTCATCAGACCAGGCCACCTTGTTCCATTGCTCTGTGGCCCAGTTCTGATGCTCAGGCACTCCCTGCTGGTGCTTTTAGCAGTGGACAAGGCTCCGCTTGGGCCCCCCTGAACAGTCTTCAACTACACAGCCCCATACACAACAAACTGCAATGCACTGTGAGTTCTGACACCTTACCTTTGGAACCAGCATTACCTTTTTCAGCAGTTTGAGTTACAGTAGCTCTTCTATTGGATTGGACTGCACAGGCCAGCCTTCATTCCCTATGCGCAATAGTGAGCCTTGGCTGCTTTTCTTGCTTTGAACACATCAGCTTCAGGGTTAAGATGTTCGCTTGCTGCCTAATATATCCCATTCACTTTCAGATGCCATTGTAACAAGACAATCAATGTTAATCTCGTTACATGTAACAGATCATAATGTTATGGCTGATAATACTAAAATTGAGTGGTACTCTCCGTTGAATTGCCAACATCCATTGATATAAATTAAAATGATCATATAATCCCCCGTGGGACTTTGCAGGCAAATATACAGAACGTATACTTAAAAGGCAAGATATGTATGCCAATCTTTATTACAAAATAATTTAAAACTGTAAAAATTAAAAAATTTTTATAGCTGGTTTAATATGCATGTCCAACAAAACGCAATATATAGTCTGGGATACCCCATTGTTTATAGTACGCCAATAAAATCTACCCTTTTATGTGGCTTGTTCAATATGGTTGTTCGACCAGGAGAAAGTCTGACCACGCGTTTTGGAGAGAATTCCCTCAGGGAAAAAGACGATATACCATATGTTGAATTTAAAAAAAAAAAAAAAGCAAAACACCAGCTGTAGATTTAAAACCATGCATAATCCAGGCTGCCGTTCGTCCTTCAAGCGGGACATACCCTGTGGATCAAGGCATGTCCATTGCGGCCACCATATACTGAAAGTGCGGTCTAGATGCTTTAACCTTGCCAGTATCAGCAGAGAGTTCTGTATATTTTGCATGTAAAGTCCCACAGAGGTATCATATTATTGTTGTATGTAATGTTATGGCTGATTGGTGTAAATCTGACACTGGTCTGATGGACAAAAGCTATAAATGTTAAGTAAACCCGGGATAGTGACCATACCCTAAATTTGGGCTCAAAGTTTGCCCCCACAAGTACTGTATACACAGAGCTGTAGGGATTGCTAAAGCATGCTTTTTAATGTCAGATGTACTGGATAATGTCAGAGATCTGACCTGTAGCTCATCCATGGCGACTACTTGGGCACATTTATAATGTGAAAAGGTCTCTATCGGTACGCTGTACAGCCTTGTGTTTTGTCGTTAGTGACCGCTTTACCTTGAACTACACTTTTAATGCCTTGGATACAATACGTAATATCAACTAAGCATAGCATTAGATAGTAGACATTTTGAGTGTTCACATCAGTTGCCTGATTTCCAGAAGTAGTGCAGATTGTTTTTGCTCTGGGGTATTATCTGTTGTAAAAAATTTGGTTCTATGTAAATGTATGATTTTGTTTACATTGTGAAACAGCAAATTGATAAAAGCGGGTAGCAGATCAATGTTGATATATAATAAATAACCAACAATATGCACAAACACTGAGGGGATTTTTAAGGTGCTCAAAAAGTTCCAAACGTATTAAAATTATACAAAACTTTATTACATATTGTCATTAAAAAAAATTACATCACATTGGTAGTTAAAGAAGCTTAAAAACAACAGAGTGCTCCATGTGGCTTAGATTCACAATGCCACAATTCCCACTCCACATGTTTCGCCAAATTTATGGCTTCTTCAGGGGATTTACAGATAATTGCATATAGTTGCCACTAGGAGAAAATAAGATATAACAGTAAACAAATTTAACAAAAATGCAAAAAAAAAATACAAAAACCACCAATGCATCCTAGACATTCATAATTTCCAACACCTGCTTGATATAGGTTTTTATAGGGTTAAACTACCAGGGCTGTTCTTTCTAGGTGTGTCTTCATTTAAAAAGAGCAAAAGAGACAAGCTTCCACTCTCATATCCCCAGAGGAGTCCAAAGTAGGCCAAAAGAGGCTAAGAAAGCTGCACCCTGCCAACACGAACCTCCCTGCTGACAAACACATCAACCCCTCAATGCAACAAACGAAGCAGAGGAAAGGGAAAAAAATAAATTTATATAACTTTTAATCAGGCAAATATATGCCCTACACCTACTGCAAAAGAGCTGGAGGAAATTCATAAACTCATGGGCAGACTCACTTGCCTCAAACGATCCAGGATTTTATATCCCCAGCTATTTGCCCCAAGGGACACATGGAAGGACCTCACCAAACTTATATAACCCCTTTAAAATTCCAATATTTTAAAATTTTTCATGTGACAATATGTAATAACGTTTTGTATAATTTTAGTGCAATGTTTGGAACTTTTTGAGCACCTTAAAAATCCTCTTAGTGTTTGTGCATATTGTTATTTATTATATGGGATGTGGTGCTAAATGACCTCCAGCCTACCTGTAACAATATAGGTACACAATATTGATACATAATAGATTAAAAGAATTTTCTACCTTACCTGCAGATTCATCCGATCTCCCCTTTAATCTCTTTAAGCGTTACTAAACCCAGGACCCTGCATTCACTCTATCTGGTCCCCCACAGTACACAGAACATGGAAATGGATTTCAAAAAATATAAACTGCTGAATACCTTTTCTCATCCGCAGTATATAGCAGTCTTGTGATTTCTATCAGTGTCCAGCCGAGCACTGGTTATAGCTTGTAGGAGGCGTTTTCATACTCCTGACTGTCCTATGAGGCTGCATGACCCCTGACCCTCTGGACAGTGCTGATAGTCCCTGTGCTGATCACATGCACCCTCCCAATAAAACTCCCAAAACCCTCTAGCAATACACACCCAACTGAGCATGTGCAGAGTGCCTCCTAGGGCTCTGTACTATCTGCAGATGTATTGAGGACAGAACAAGAAGGGGCGGATCAAAGAAGACAGAATCACACAGCCTTTTTGCACAATGCAGGGGATTAACCCCTTAGGTTCCACTTTGGGTATAACAAGCATGCTTTACTGTATATACAGACTGATTTTACTGTTGTGGGCTTAGTAACACTTTAGAGAAGGAAGTTTCTATATTTTGTTAAGGGGATACATTATTGGGACCCTTCTTACCTATCCAATCAACTGTTTCCTCATATGGAACATCTGCAGGCACCCAAAGGCATGACTGAAAACAGCTGGAATGGGCACCTCATTTAAGGTCTATGGGTACCTTTAGAAAGGATCTTGATGAGGATGACAGCAGGTAAGTTATAAACTCCACAAATAGGCCATATTTCACCTTTACAGCGTTGTTTGCTTAACAATATGCACTCTACAGGGCATAAAGTGGTTGTAAAGGCTGAAGGTTTTTTACCTTCATGTATTCTGTGTGCTGCAGTGCCCCCAGCCACCTCAATACTTACCTGAGCCTCATCGAGATCCAGCGATTGTGAATGACAGCCTCGACTGTCCTGGGTCTCTGCCTGCTCATTGGCTATCTACCCTTCTCTGATCTTGATATCAGTACGGGGGGAGCGGATGCTGAGGGGCTTGGTCTAACTGTAGAGAGGAATGGAGGGTTGGGTAAGAATATTTCCCTTTATTGCTTTCCTAGGCATAAACCAGCAATAACCCTTGCAGTGTGAGTACAGCCCCCACTGCAAGGCATACTTTTTTACCCAAAGTTGGTCTTTAACATGTTTTCAATGCAACTGAAAACAGTAGAGGATGTGGCACTCCATTAAAGTGGTTGTAAAAGCTAAAGGTTTTTTTTACATTCATACATTCTATGAATGAAGCTAAAAAGCCTTCTGTTTACTGCTCCCCCCACAGTCCCCCCTAATTTTCACCTGAGCCCCCTTGATCCAGTGATGTTCACGAGAGCCTTGGCTGTCCTGGGTCTCTCACTCCTCATTAGCTGAGACACAGACGTGGGTGCCTTTTACTTCCATTGCTGTCAGTCACAGCCAGTGAGCCAATAAGGAGAGGGCAAAGCCAAGGCATGGCTCTATGTGTCTTATGAACACAGAGTGGGGCATGGGAGTGAGTACGCACCAGTGTCCCTATAGCAAGTGGCTTGCTTTTGGGGGCAATGGTCAAGGGGGAGGAGCCAGGAGTGTTGGAGGGTTGAGGATGGGGGTTGCTCTGTGCAAAACCATGACATGGAACTGGTAAGAATAACATGTTTGTGATTAAAAAACAAAACACGAAGCTTTAATTCACTTTTAAGAATACATGTCCACTCCCAAAAAACACATGCTGCTTGTGGCTTTGAAATCCAGAAGAGTTCACATTTCACCTTTCTGTTTGTGGCAAAACACTGCAGTATTCAGGCTTCTCCATTGGGCTACCTGTCCTGAGCCATCAGGCACTTTCTCTCCTAGATCTGGCTCTCCAAATGTCATTTTCCACCTTCACTCTCTTACAGTAAGTGTTTCTGTCACTATATATATTACTGGGATTCATTGTGCACTTATGAAGATGGTTTTCAGATTTATCTACATATTTATTGTGGATTATCCTGTTGATGGTTCTTCTAAATGCTCTTTATTTACAGATGTAGTCTTCTCAGGCAACTAGGTTGCAAGGACGGCAAAAACTGGAATGGCAGGTAAGTGCTTATAATTTCATTCCATGGTGGCTCCATCCGGTACAGAAATCTGCTTCCTTCTGAAAAAGTAAACAGAGCAGCTCTGCCTGTGTTCATCTGAGAGCTTAGTTTAATAAACATTAGAAATAACCTGTAGATGCAGCAGTGTACTCAGCATTAAACACTGAGGGTGGATATGTACATACATGGCAGAGTGACACATTCATTTTAAAGACTTCTGCCTGGAGTCGCTCTGGTCATAATTGAACAAACAACCGCTGGTAATGGAAGCGTAAAAGTGTTAGCTGCCCCCACACTCCACACAAACAGTTGCTATAACACATTTCATGCCTGTGTGAATAGGTTCAGTTTATTGTGCATTGTAGCCCTGACTCCTCCAGACACCCTGTGCTGAAGCATTTTGCCTCTTGATTAGGAAATCGTGGTGTACTCATTCAAGGGGATAATGGTCAAGTTCTCTGAAGGTGATCTGTAAACTGGACCTTCACCCACAAAATGAAGTACTTATCTGCTCCCTCATACACAACCGTAAAAAGATTTTAAGCATTAGGCAGGGTAGTATAGTATCAGCCACCCACTTAGGATGTTCAGGTTACTCATCCCAGAAGGCAATGTTTTATGTTAGAGATTAAATTTCACGGTATTTAGGACCTGTCAGATCGCCTTATGGCATGTCTGCGCCATGGGGCTCTCTCAGGTCCTAAATTCTTGCTGGAGACCAGCGGTATGCCTGTGCCTGAGAGAGATCAAGAGATCAATCTGTCTGCCAAAAAAGGAGTTTCAAGATGGTGGTGCAGGAACAGAGAGGCACATGGAGAACTTCAGCTAGTAAGGGCTAGTAAATTGTGTGCTTTTTTTTCTTCTGTTAGGTGAAGGGACCTTTCTCAGTGGATCCCAGTCACATTTTCTCCCAGTTGTAGTCTTGAGAAAGTGATGCATCAGGTCTCTTTCTGTGGGTGGGTACAATCGGTACAAGACTCGGTTACAACACTCCCGCAACAGTTGATTTGCACCTCAACACACACACACACACACACACCCTACCTAACCCATCTGATATTGGCCATAGAATCAGGGCCAGGGCAGATGTTAAATGCAGGAGCAGCTTATGTCCTTCCCAGGTGTTTACCAAGATCAGTTAGTGACATCATTGATCTGAAAAACTTTTATAACAAAAGTAAGGCATTGTTTGCTAACATTTATCAGTGGTTTAATTATGAACGGCGAGATGGATCTCTAAATAAGTGTGCCTGAGCCTCATGTTGGGTTTTAAATTGAGCATATTTCCTTTATAATCGTTCTGTGGTTTTATGATAAAATTTCATACGGAGATCATAAATTGCTCCCTCGAAGGCTGCTTTCATACTGCTTCGTTGCAAAAATGCTGTAAAAAAACATGCTTTTTTTCCGCTTTTCTGGTGCATTTTCTGGATGCATATTATCCAGCATGCATCTGTGAAACTTGGACATGTGACTCGTGACTCATATGCACTGAAAACGCAATCATATGTGTTTTTTATGCTATTTCAATGGGGAGGTGTGTTTTTGGTGTGGTTTTAAACCAGCATCAAACATGCACAGAAAATTCAACTGACTGGTGGAAAGAGTTCCATAGCATTTAATGGACATGCATTTTTTCTGATCAGTGTGAAATCAGTCGTAATCTTTGTATTATGTATTATATCAGAGGTCTCCAAGCTTTCTAAACAAAGTTTACAGACTTTAGGGGAGCCAGATTGTGGCCAGTGGGTGGTATAAATTGTCCTGGCATCAGTGAGAGTAAACCTTGCCTCATATTAGGGAGAGAGGAATAGTGCCCCATTGTTGGTATCACTGGTAGGAATTTTGCCCTATTGTTGGTGAGAGGTATAGTCCCCAAAGGACCAGATAAAGGCAAGCAAAGGGCTGCATCTGGCTACAGTTTGGAGACCCCTGTGTTAACACCCTGCCAAATAAAAAAATTAAAAAAAATTAGTCAAGTGTGACATAATCAGCTGTTTTCAGTTGCATTGAAAAGAGAGGAAAAGTGAAGCACTCTTACATCCCATATACACTGTAGTAATCAAGCACATTATGTGGTAAAGTAATAGACCATATCAATAATATAGACGTTGCTCATTGTGCAGATATACAAAACTGCAACAACATAATACATAGTTCATTAATGATATAGAAGTAAATCTTTTCTGGAGGGTGCTCTTGTTGATTTCTTTGCAAAAAGTTGACCTTAGTTGTTTATTTGAAATTCACACCATTTTATTAAAAAATTAATTGAACAGAAAGACCCAAAGAAACATTGGACATAAAGTACATACAGCGGATAAAATAAGTATTGAACACGTCACTATTTTTCTCAGTAAATATATTTCTAAAGGTGCCATTTACCTGAAATTTCACCACGTGTCAGTAACAACCCATGCAACCCATACATATAAAGAAACCAAAACAAATCGGTTCAGAAATTAAGTTATGTGTAATAAAATGGAATGACACAGGGAAAAAGTATTGAACACATGAAGAAAGAGCGGTGCAAAAAGGCATGGAAAGCCAAGACATCAGCTGAAATCTATCAGTAATTAGAAAGCAATCCTGCCCCGTGTCAGTGCAAATTAATACAGCTGGTTCTGTCTCAACTGATGGCCTATAAAAGGGTGTCTCATTACCAAGGTGTCACACAAGAAATCTCATGATGGGTAAAAGCAAAGGGCTCTCTCAAGATCTTCACAACCTTGTTGCAAAACAAACTGATGGCATTACAGAAGGATTTCTAAACTTCTGAATGCTCCAATGAGCACAATTGGGGCCATAATCCGGAAGTGGAAAGAACATAATTTCACAATAAACCGGCCACAAGCAGGTGCTCCTTCCAAGATTTTTGACAGAGGAGTGTAAACCATTATCAGAAGAGTTATCCAAGAGCCAAGAACCACATGTGGAGAGCTTCAGAAAGACCTGGAATTAGCAGGTACAATTGTTTCAAAGAAAACAATAAGTAATGTGCTCAGCCGCCATGGCCTGGATGCACATTCACCATGCAAGACTCCATTACTGAATAAAAAGCATGTTGAAGCTCGTTTAAAGTTTACTGTACAACATTTTGACAAGCCTGTAAAATACTGGGAGCATATAGATAAAACCAAAATTCAACTCTTTGGATGCCATAATACACACGTTTGGAAGTCAAATGGCACTGCACAACACCCCATACCAAGAGTGAAGTTCGAAGGTGGTAACATCCTAGTGTGGGGCTGTTTTTCAGCATACGGTACTGGAAAACTTCATGTCATTGAAAGAAAAATGACTGGAAAAATATATCAAGACATTCTTGATAAAAATCTGCTGCCATCTACCAGGATGACGAAGATGAAACAAGGGTGGACGTTTCAGCAAAAGAATGATCCCAAACACCAAGCCAAGGAAACTCTCAATTGGTGTCAAAGAAAATAAAGCTGCTAGCATGGCCCAGCCAGTCACCTGATTTGAATCTAATAGAAAATCTATGGAAATAATTAAAGATCAGAGTTCATAGAAGAGGCCCATGGAACCTTCAAGATTTGAAGACTGTGTAGAAGAATGGGCCAAAATCACACCTGAGCAATGCATGCAACTAGTTTCTCCATACAGGAGTCGTCTTGAAGCTGTCATTACCAACAAAGGATTTTGTGAGAGGTATTACATTTCAATTAGTGTGTTCAATACTTTTTTCCCTGTGTCATTCCATTTTATTACACATAACTTAATTTCTGAACTTATTTGCTTTAGTTTCTTTGTATGTATGGATTGCACGGGTTGTTACCGACATGTGGGCAAAATGTCCTACCAATAGCATTTTTAGAAATTTATTTACTGAGAAAAATGGTGACGTGTTCAATACTTATTTTGCCCGCTGTAAAAGTGGCAAGAATGCTCCTTACGCTTGTGGTCATTGGGAAGAATTGCCCCCATACAGATAAAAAAAATCACCGGTGTCAGTGGGAACTTATTTGAGAGGAAACCCATAGCTCGAGAAACCCTTAGGAACCTCTGGAGGAACTCTAGTTGAGAAGTCGTGGTCTAGAGCAGCAGGCTTTCAGTGCAAAGCACCAAGCCTCAACATTTACAAATTGCTTCTTTTATTTTTAATTTTTTTTTTTTTTTACCTATTGTAACCAATTGGGGCTAAATGCAACTACAGAAGTATAGGGGAAGAGGGTTCAGGGGGTCTACAGAGGAGTCAGAGGACTTTTTATATTTCAGAAAACCTGAAACCATCATTGCTTTTTGAGTACTAGTTTGTACAGTTGAAGAATGCCTCCTATATATACACATTAAACCCCATGCTGCCCCCTGCAGTGCATTTTAGCATTAGCATTATCCAGTGTCACATGGGGGGGGGGGGGTATACTAAATTACATCATTCATGTGTGACTAGGAAAGCATGAAATCCTGGGAATAGAAAAATTTTTGTGCATTCAGTGCAGCTAAGTTCTTTCCAACACTAAGCTCTTTCAATGTATTCCATTTTCAGTCAAGCAACCGACATAATGGAGACTGCAGGCTGGAAATCCATGATCCAGTCCCACCCACATTTAGTGGCTGAAGCCTTCCGAGCACTGGCATCCGCACAATGTCCGCCCTTTGGAATTCCCAGAAAGAGGCTAAAACAGTCCTGAAACGTGCTCACAAACTGCACATTTCCACCAATAAAGGATAAGACACTCAGTGTTCCAAACTGTTGTACCACACAAGCTGAGGCATCCGTTCTCTCTCACTTCAACTGTGCGTGCCGGCGGGGACTGAGGACATCACTAGCATTGCGGATGGATGATGTGATTTAATCCACAGCTTTAAATTGGATTGGTTGCTCCAACTCACTGAATGGCCTTAAATTACCCTCAGCAAATCCCATCTAAATTGTGATGTACAGCAGTTTACGTGTTTTTTTTCTTTCTTTTTATAAACAAACTGTGCCTTGTCATGTGACCAGGCTATGCAGGATTGCACTAACTCCATAATGCGGTAGTAACTGAATTCTGTTTTTCAGAAGGATAAACCTTTTGTGGTGTTTTTTTTTTTTTTTTTTTCTGTGGAAAAATAGTTGTTTGGCTTTGTCCATGTTCTGTGTCATAGTTGGAAACCTTTTGGCTCTCCAGATGTTGTGAGACTACAAAAACCAGCATGTTGCGTTGCCTTTAGCCATCAGTGTGTTGCTTTGTATCACAATCCCTTACTGCACTAAGAAAAAGGGAGAGCTGAAAATGTGACTTAAGGTTGGAAAGAATCTGAATAGAGCTGTGGTTCAATACAGAATGTCTGAGACAATTATTTAATTGGACACAAAGCTGGTTGAAGTGAACTTGTCACCACATCTCCTCTACTCTTTGCCATTAGCCTAACACACTTCAGGCTGTCTGCACATACTTTTCTTTTTTGACATAAAGGCTTCTGTATGCCTGAGCTCTTTGGGGCACATGCTAGTCTTTTTGATTTTTACTTCCAGCCTAATCAGAGAGCTGTGATACACACCCTTCTGTAGGTGGGAAGATGGTTGCAGCTCTGTCCAGAAGTTGTGTTTTATTCATAGCTTAGATCCGTGTTTGGGAGATCCTCAAAGAATGCAGAAGCAATTCTGTCAAGATTGAAAATAATTCCCACCTCAATTTTTGGATAGCTTTTAAACAGCTTATTTGAATGTCTTTTGTCCGGTCAGAAGATGCGTATGTGGTTATCTACTGAAACGAGTGCAAAATCTGGTGCAACTCTGCATAGAAACCAGTCAACTTCCAGGTTTTATTGCCAAAGCATAATTGAACAAGCTGAAGTTAGAAGCTGATTGGCTACCATGCACAGCTTCACCAGAGTGCACCCATTTTAGTAAATCTACCCCATAGGGTCCTCTTTTTCCTATCTTCTTGACTGGGGATGTTTGTTCCTCAATGAGGCAGTGTGCACCATGGACATCAGTCAGCACTGTTCCATGCAGGGCAATGTGATAACTAATCCCCTTGTCCTTCACAGTGGTCCATAGGAAATGGTATGATTTGATGCTGGGCATCAGTCACCCCAGAAGAAGACCAACAATGGACCATGGAACAGTGAGTCTTAGGGGGAGAATGTCTGGTAGAAGCTTATTACTGCAGTTTAAGCTGCTTTTTTTATTTTATTTTAAGAACTGCAAGGCAATAAAACATTTTTTAGAATTGGGCTTTAGTTGTAGTGACAGGTTTAATTTAAAATTGGAGCCAAAAAAAAATTGGGAAAATGAACCACATTTTTTTTTCTCACCCATTGAGGGACACAGGAAGAATTTCATCTTTGGGTTATACTGCTGCCTACAAAAGGATTGGATACTGTAGGCCAGCCCAAAATAACCCATTTTACTACCAGGATGACTGCTGTGTGGATAACTAACATTTGTTGCTTCATATTTTATTTTATTCAAGATTTTTCTTGTTCAGTCAAGACTATTCTCTACAATGTTGCTAATGCTAGTCTCTTCATCTAGCGTGGCCATCCTCAACCTGGCTTTTGGAGTGCCGCATCCAGACCTGGCTGTAAGTTTCAGAGATGGCCTGGAAGTGACCTTTGGGCACTTGGTTCTACAAAGGGACTCTTTTTTTTTTTTTTTTTTGGTATAAGCTAACCTTAGAGCGCTTTCTATGTCCAGAGCCTTTGGCTCTCTGAAGACTTACTTTATGAGTAAGCCAGTCGAAATTCCCAATTTTCCCTATGTGTTCTTTGCTCTTTCACTCCATACAAAGTCAAGGAGGCAGCATCCCCCTGCTGCTGCTGCTCCTGCTTGCAAAAAAGCTACAAGGAATTTTGATCCATTCCTGTTGCCTGCCTACAGTGACTTTGGTCACCTCCTACTCTCACCTGCTAACATCCTCTGGGTTTTGTGAGTACCCAAGGTCTTGTCTCCTACCCTGAGCCTTCCCTTGACTTATTGCCACATGGTCACAGCTGTAATGGGTGCCTCACCTTGCATTCTACTAATGGCTCCAGGGCTGCTTGCATCTTGCCTATTGAGGTTGCCAATGCCAACATCTGCAACCAGGAATCCTGTTTCCCTCTGCTCCGGGAGTGAGTTGTATCAGAATTCTTATTAGCTTTGCCCTGTAAACGAAACTTTGACTACAGTCATGGAAGACTTTATTGCCCAAATCACTCAGTAATTTGTTGACTACAGAAGCCACAAGCGCTCTCCCTTGCCTTCTTCCACATATAATGTATCTCATTTACTTGTGGCCTTGGTGGCTTCTGATCCATCAGCCACTGAGATTGTTTGATTCTGAGTCTCTCCAGTCTTTGGCTGGTGAGCCTGCCCCCTGAGGAGTCGCAATCCGATACTGCTATTACTCCCAAATTAAGAGACTGTTTTCGATTTGATGCAGTGCACAGTGACAGCCTGTCGGAGGCTTCCTGGCTTATCTCAGGCAATGGTCTCCTGTCGGTACACGTGCGGTTAAAGTTCTGGACTGCGGACACTGTTCAAGAAGTGTCTGATCAGGGTGGCCTTCGAGGGATCTGCATTGGATACCATATTCAAGGATGCTGCTGGTGGCAAGAGCATCCATCTTCCTCAGCAGAAGCTTAAGGAACAAACTGCCAAGTTGCCGCCTTTGTCCGTTTTTAAACCTCCCTTTTTCTTTTTTTTTTTTTTTTCTTTACTCTTGTGCCCTCCGTGTCAAGACCCCCCCCCCCCCAAGCTTGTCTGGGTCTCGTAGTCTTCCAAATCCTCAGATGGGCCTTCCTTGGTACAGAGATACGTCTCCACTTTCCAGAGTGGGGTGATGTTTGTTAACCTTTGCGGACACTTGAACAGCTTGCATCTCAGACACTTGGATGCAGGAGGTGGTATCCTAGAGCAACAAGGAGTTTCACACTCTGCCCATTCCTCAGTTTCTCAACTCCAACCTTCCTGTGTCATCGCACAGACTAGCAGTCTGCTCAAGCCCTTGTGGATCTTCTGAACTAAGGTGTTATTGCCCCAGTTCCTGTGGCAGAATGGTCTTAAGGATTGTACTCCAACCTGTTCCTGGCATCCCCATTGTGGTATACTTAGTCAACTTCCTGGGAACAGTCTGCATGCATTTTTTTCAGACAATGTGTTTTGGATAGTTTATTAATGTTAGTGGTTCGACTAGATCCTGAACCTTTAGAGATCGTTGCTGGAGCCAGCTCTTTGAAGTATCTGAATTTGGTTCTGGGGACACAGGAGAAAATTCAGACTTATCTTGGATTCAAACTCCTTAGTCCAGGACTTGTCTGACTTTCCACTTTTTGCATGATAGTCTTGGGCCTAATGGTGGTCTCTTTCAAGGCAATTCCATTTGGCCAGTTTCTATTCAGACCTTCACAATGTAATGCTCTGTCATGGACATGTCCGTCGAGTTTCTGAACAGGCTGATTTATTTGGCACCGAGGACAAGGTTTACCCTGGCCTGGTGGCTTGTAAAATCCAACTCTGAAATCAAGGAAGTCTTTTGGAAGCTCCTCCATGAGGGATAACAATGTGTCAGGCTGGTGAGGAGTCTTAGGTACCCTATTGGTTCAGGGGACTTGGCCTCTGGAATCTCATCCCCCAATCAACATCGTGGAACATTGAGTGATTGGGTTGGCTCTGCAGGTCCCTGTAGAGGTACATCAGCTGTAGGCGGCTCAGACAGATCACTATCTAATCTAAAGTCTCAATTTTTGGGTTCCACCCTTTCCAGTCAGGTGCACCCTACTAGATCTGTGAGTGCTTCTTGGACTCTTTGGAATCAAGCAACTGTTTCCCAGGTTTGCAAGGCTGCCATCTGGTGTTTTGTTCACACGTCCTTTATGTTCTAACAGGTGGATGTTTTGGACTAGTCTAATGCCAGCTTTGGGCTTAAGGTTCTTCAGGTGATACTTAGAAGCAGGCAGTCCCCAGTTCTCTGTTTTTTTTTCTTTGGTCCGATAGCATTTGTTGCGCATCCTTCAGTTGCACTGCTTTTGGACCTACCAAAGGTGAAAGACTTCCTGTACAAAAAAATGTATTCTGGTTGTCATGAATAACTGCTTCACTTTGACTCCATTTTTAATAACCCCCCTCTGAGTAGGCCTCAGAAAAACCTAATCTGTGTTACCATAGCAAGTAGGTTCTCCTGTGATTCTGCAATCTGTGCTAGAAACCTATAAATTTTATGGTTGCTGTGTACAACACAGTCATCCGAACAACAGAGGTCCTGGGGGGGCAGTGCACACTGGGATTATAGTGGCGCAACATCTGTGGAGTCACTTGGGTCCTCTAGCACATTACAGCCAGCAAAAATATTGGTATTGCCTTGGCGCGCTATAAGAACAATTTTTAAAGCTGAACTAAACCCTCAGACAAAATAGAAATATTTTGGAGCCCCAGGAACTTTTTGCCATATTGTGCAAGTATCCATAGCATATTTGCACATTAAAGTAGACTTTAACAAGGCATTGTCAATGATTCTCTCCATGGCTGGTGCTTCCATCCTCACTCGGTCATTTTTATGGTTCGGAGTCTTCAGCCGTCCTGATTAACCTGGCGCAGATGAGCTAACTGGAGTGCTTTGTACCAGGAACAAAATCGCGCTGAAACCGCACATGCGCAGCTCAGTGTACAATAACAGTGAAAAGTGCTGGCAGGCACATATAAGTATCTAAAGAATCATGCACATCCTCTCAGCACTTTTTTTTAACAATTCAAGTTTAGTTCTGCTTTAATTGTTGTTATTGTGCCATACATTTTTTTTTTCTCCCCCCCCCCCCTCCCCCCCTTTCATGCTTATGTTAGGCCTTTGGTACCCAAGTACATTCACAATTGAAGGCTTGACCTAAGATGTAAGAGAGCACTTGAGATCTGAGGGAACATCTGTGCCCAGGTACTGCGGATGGCCTAGAAGGTGATCACGCACAAGACCCTGACCCAAAAGTGCAATAAGTAGGCCAGCGTAGTTGTTTCTTTTCTCCCCAATGGTCACTTATTTTATTTATAGCACGATTATTTGTGTACAAGTTATTTTAATGAATTCTTTAAAAGAAACACAATAAAGAAATTGTGTTTCTTTCTTTTCTTTGTTTACAAATGGAGCTTTATACCAGTGTTTCATTTTATTCATTCTTATGAATACTGTAGTCTCAAAACTACCAAGTCACATTTTACCCCAAGGCCAAGCAACATTAATGTAGCTCTGTAGCCGGGCTATGGACTTTCAAATATTTCCATATTCTTAATCAGTATTAAATCTTTACAGGGCAACTGTAGATTTGATACAAGTTGTCCTAAAAGGCATAGGCCACAGCCCCTTGAGTGCAGCCCACCTGGCCTGGTACTTACCTCTGCCCCTGTTCAGCAATTTCCAGTGTGCAGCCCTGTTAAGAGCTGCACAGCCTTTCTTCTGAAAGGCCTGTTCTTCTACATTCTATGCATGTGTGCCACTGCCCTAATTTATTCCTATGGGAAATGATGCTCATTGGAATGACAAGGGCTTCAATATGCATGTGCAGGATGAAGAGGATCTGGCAAGGACACTTTGTGAAGAAAGGTGATACAGCCTGGCATAGAGGTGCAAAGGTAAGTATTCAACCAGGTGGGGTGCACCAAGTAGCAGTGGTACAACTTGTAACAAAGGTACAGTTCTCTTTTAAATTCCCAATTGAAGCAATTAAGTTGTTCATGTTGGATCTCTGTACTCTGTATTTACATTAAAACGTTGGCAAATTACCAATTTTCTGCTGGCTGGTGGGATCTGGGCTAGAGAGAGAAAGTAAAAGGTAAAGTGTAATTCCAGTCAAATTTTAACGAAGGCTAAACCTACTCCCAACCCCATTCTAAGACTATTCTGTTTAACCTATGAAATGAAAGATGTCTATACTTGCCTATACTGAAGCTGCTACGTTCTGGTCACATGATCGAATCCCAACGCCGATTTCAATTCAGGAGATGCAGCGATGGATGGTTGCAGAGCCTGGGAGATGATGTTGCCCATAGGCTTACTGTCGGCTGTCCCTCCTCTCCACTGAAGCTGGTGCTGAGACACGATTTATGTAACTGGAGTGGAGCAGCTTCAGAATAGGTAAGTATAGACCTTTTTGTTTCACAGGGGAGATAGAATATGCTTAGAATATGGGTGGGAATTGGTTTAGCATTTGGAATTACACTTTAAACCGAGAAGCTTTAGTTGCAAACTCTGAGGATGCAGCTATAGAAGTCAGTAAGGTCTTGATCTAATGTTTTTCTGCTTGTTAAGAATGTGTAATTACTTGCATGTCCATAGCCTGGCCGAAGTTCTACTTTAAGCACTTTAAGAAAAAAAAAAACTTGGGGCTTTTTATTGATAATAAAATTATACTTGCTTTGGTGCAATATGATGTTAATATGTGCTGTATGAGGCATATGTACATATCTGCCTTGTTGGATGGTATTGAATTTCTGCATTTTGTGAAATGTTTTAGCTTGTGAGCAGCATTTCAAATGACATGAAGTGTTCTCAGTCTGATAGAATGACCATATGTGACAGGCTACAACTTTATGCCGCAAGCAGGTGAGCACTATTATGTAACACTGCAAAACTGTTCTTGCTGGTTACTAAAGTAGTAAAGAAATGTTTTGAAAAAGGAGTGTAGAAGAGGTAGTCACAGCAACTGTTTCTTCCAGTTATGACAATTTTTGAAGTATTATGTTTAAAGTGTATCTAAACTTAAGAACACACATTTAATATATGTCCATTTACTGTTCCTTTTAGATGTGGCTAATGATCCTGCCAGTAAAACACTTCCTGTCTTACTGTACTGTGTTTGTAGAGGACTAGTGTTGTCGCACTAGACTGATCTCTCCTAAATAGAACTACAATTGTTCTATAGTTCTTAGAGATGAATTTGGAAGGATTGCTGAGATTTGCCCAGGAATTTACAAGCTCACTGGATTTGTGGCAGTATCAACAGTTATATTTTGCACTTATCAAAGAGTTATAACAAAACATTTAGTGATCTATTTAACAGACTAAAAGGAACATATTAAAGAAGTTCATTGTAAGGCAAGGTTCACATACTGTATGTGCAGCAAGGCAAAACGTGCTGCTCTTTAGCAAATGTTTGATGATGGTATTCTTAATGGCACCCCCACGCACTAGAAAATGTGGCATGTTTTCTGGTGCTTGATATCGCATGGTGCAATAGCACTATGCGGTTCTGTATGACAGAGTTTCACTCCTCTCTCTATTTATTTATATATATATATATAGGCCGGCACAGTGGCTTGGTGGTTAGCACGTCTGCCTTACAGTAAATGGGTCATGGGTTCAATTCCCGACCATGGTGCCTCCTGCATGGAGTTTGCATGTTTTCCCTGTGCTTGCGTGGCTTTCCGGGTGCTCCAGTTTCCTCCCGCACTCCAAAGACATGCTGGTAGGTTAATTGGATCCTGTCTAAATTGGACCTAATGTGTGTATGTATGAATGTAAGTTAGGGACCTTAGATTGTACACCCCTTGAGGGTTAGGGACTGATGTGAATGTTCAATATATATGTGTAAAGCACTGCGTAAATTGACAGCGCTATATAAGTACCTGAAATAATAATAGTAAATATATATATATAAAAAGGTCATTTATTTCAGTAATGCAACTTAAAAGGTGAAACTAATATATGAGATAGACTCATTACATGCAAAGGAAGATAGTTCAAGCCGTGATTTGTTTTAATTGTGATGATTATGGCTTACAGCTCATGAAAACCCCAAATGCACAATCTCAGAAAATGAGAATATTGTGAAAAGGTGCAATATTCTAGGCTCAAAGTGTTCCACTCTAATCAGCTAATTAAGCCATAACACCTGCAAAGGGTTCCTGAGCCTTTAAATGGTCTCTCAGTCTGGTTCAGTAGAAATCACAATCATGGGAAAGACTGCTGACCTGACAGTTGTGCAGAAAACCATCATTGACACCCTCCATAAGGAGGGAAAGCCTCAAAAGTTAATTGCAAAAGAAGTTGGATGTTCCCAAAGTGCTGGATCAAAGCACATTAATAGAAAGTTATCTGGAAGGGAAAAGTGTGGAAGAAAAAGGTGCACAAGCAGCAGGGATGACCACAGCCTGGAGAGGATTGTCAGGAAAAGGCCATTCAAAAGTGTTGGGGACTTTCACAAGGAGTGGACTGAGGCTGGAGTCAGTGCATCAAGAGCCACCACACACAGATGGATCCTGCACATGGGCTTCAAATGTTGTATTCCTCTTGTCAAGCCAATCCTGAACAACAAACAACGTCAGAAGCGTCTTACCTGGGCTAAACAAAAACAGACCTGGTCTGTTGCTCAGTGGTCTAAGTCCTCTTTTCTGATGAGAGCAACTTTTGCATCTCATTTGGAAACCAAGGACCCAGAGTATGGAGGAAGAATGGAGAGGCACACACTGCAAGATGCTTGAAGTCCAGTTTCCACAGTCTGTGTTGATTTGGGGAGCCATGTCATCTGCTGGTGTTGGTCCACTGTGCTTCATTAAGTCCAGGGTCAACGCAGCCGTCTACCAGGAGATTTTGGAGCACTTCATGCTTCCTTCCGCAGACGAGCTTTATGGGGATGCTGACTTCATTTTCCAGCAAGACTTGGCACCTGCCCACACTGCCAAAAGCACCAAAACCTGGTTCAATGACCGTGGGATTACTGTGCTTGATTGGTCAGCAAACTCGCCTGACCTGAACCCCATAGAGAATCTATGGGGCATTGCCAAGAGAAAGATGAGAGACATGAGACCAAACAATGCAGAAGAGCTGAAGGCCACTATTGAAGCATCCTGGTCTTCCATAACACCTCAGCAGTGCCACAGGCTGATAGCTTCCATGCCACGCCGCATTGAGGCAGTAATTGCTGCAAAAGGGGCCCAAACCAAGTACTGCGTACATATGCATGCTTATACTTTTCATAGGTCCAATATTGTTCTATGTACAATCCTTGTTTTATTGATTGCATGTAATATTCTCATTTTCTGAGATTGTGGATTTGGGGTTTTCATGAGCTGTAAGCCATAATCATCTCAATTATGACAAATCACGGCTTGAACTATCTTGCTTTGCATGTAATGAGTCTATCTCATATATTAATTTCATTTTTTTAAGTTGCACTACTGAAATAAATGACCTTTTGCAACATA
Organism: Staurois parvus; assembly: GCF_062004578.1. NCBI lineage: Eukaryota > Metazoa > Chordata > Amphibia > Anura > Ranidae > Staurois > Staurois parvus. Next base: position 24,572 of record NW_028318512.1, read on the forward strand.
TTCTAATTTTTCGAGTTTCACCTGTATATGTATGTGTGTGTGTGTGTGTGTGTGTGTGTGTATGTATGTATGTATGTATATATATATATATATATATATATATATATATATATATATATATATATATGTGTGTGTGTATGTGTATATACACACACACACACAATTTTCCCTCCATGTTTTTCAGTTACCGCAACCTATTTAAGCACACATGCATGGACCTGCACAAGTGTACACCTAGTCTTAGGGTTTAGGCACCACTGAGTACAGGCTATAGAAATGTAAATTCTCACATGTTCTTAAGCAGTAAATAAACCTTAAAGTAAATTCACTGACCTCAGTAGGTACAGCAACCCTGGAGCACTCCATCCTCAAATCTCTCAAAAAGAATCAGTGAAATTGTATGTTGGGTCTCAACAAACGAGAACTTCTTTTAGAGTTCAGTTACTGTTTAAGAATGCGTAAATTGGATGCCCATAACTTGGCCACATGCTCACTTTAAACTGGAGTTGATTTTCCCCACCCATTACATTATTGATAAAAGACCTCAGAACCACGTTTCTTTTGCTCCAGGGAGATATGGAGTCTACCATCTATAGCCATGAAATGCTTGATCTTCGACCTGTATTGCTTATTTGTTATGAGCGAGAGAGATTTTTGGTTGGGGTTAAAAGGTTTAGGATTTCAATTAAGCTAGGTAGTTGTGTAATTGGAGGGTAATCTACCAAAAGTGGCTATAGATTGATTGATTGCAATTTGGTTGGTTCAGCAGGGACAAGCCAAATTTCAATCCATGTGTGGCCACTGCAGTTGAACAGAAGTCGATATACCAATTCCCCTATTGGATAGAAGCCTCTCGATCAGCTCCTGCAGCCAATGGCTACAGCAGCTGACCTGTGTATTCTGACAGCGGGGGAGTTTTCCTGCAGTCAGGATACAATAGTATAGCAAGAAGGATTCCCCAATCCACCTCGAAGAGTGTGGATGTGGGAATCTGTTCATTTTTAATTTTTTTTTTTCAGCTTAAGTTTACAATACCGAAATCTATGGAAATCAACTCAAGTAGCTGGGAAAGAGGAGCTACAGTTATAAACCCATTTCTAATCTGCCCCCATTTCCCACATAGAGTTATGTTCAAATGCAGAGTTGTGTTTTTCTTACATGGTAACACATCAGAAAAGCTAACAGGAGGAAACGGGATTACCTGGAGGACACTTGACTAAGCCTGGGGATAGCATGCATATGCTGTAAGCTTAGAGCAGAATGGGTGAAGGTTAAAAATATCTTAGCGCAAGAACAAGAAAAGTAATACATTGCACTTGATCAGTGTTTGGATAAGTTTGCTTTATTTTCATTTTTCAGGCTGACAACATTTTTAGCAAGTACAAGAAATCCTGTTGATGTGGCCATAAATGCAGTGTCATTGTAACTTCTTGTGAATTTAACTGAAAGCACAAACAATGTTATATTTCTTTCATGTTGTCTTCTGTAAACTACCATTTTCCCTGCCCCCATGTAATGTAGATGAAGAGAGGAGGATGTCTTTGTAGTCCAAATCAGGAAGATAATAGAAAAAAAGCCTACAAAAGAAAATAAATGCATCCAACACATCTAAGGGCTGGTAAGCTGCAATATATAAACTTTTTGTTATTTTGGGTTTTAGTGCGTGTTAATGACACACAGGCAGGGCTTAGTAAATTTGTGGAAGGCAGGTCTTACTGTAACCCTTCCAAAATACCTTAAAATGTAACTGAAAGGGGGTCAGTTACTTCCTTTTCCGTTATATTTTTCTAACCTTACCAATGCACTTCAGGATTTGGATTGCATAGTCTGGTTTATGTAACATTTGATACCAGTTTCTTGGATTTTTGCACAGAGTAGAGATTAAAGTGGGACTCCATTTTGGATAGACTGTGGAAACAGTATAATCTAAAGTCAAATTTTTTTTATTGCTATCTGTTCCAGTTGAGAAAATCTTTTATTTCATATCACCTGGAGACAACAAAAGTGGATATATCCCCATTTGGAATCTCGCCTCTAAAACGTGGCATTGGTCATAGGTTTAACTCTTTGCCACTATCCAGAACTAAAATACAGTTTGGCTGTTCAATTCGACTCCAAATCCAATCCAAACTGCTTAGCAGGTCTTAGGCCAGACAGCATGATTGCCCTTAGCTGAAGCTTTTAGTAGCCAAGTAGCAGGAAATTTGGGGCATGGTGTGCTCAGACCTTGAGAGTGACCTCTGCAAATCACAGGTAGGTAATTTGGGTGCTAGTTAAAATTTATACAGAATGTAGGCAGCTTGTTTTTAAGGTGTCAGGACAATAATATAGTGATGGGTTTTTTTGCGGGGTCACTTGAATAAACAGCTTATTTTATCCGTAAAAGACTATAACAAGGCCTCCCACTACTTCAAGATGAATGAGTGAAATAAAGACTAACCCTAACACTCAGGCTAGGCCACACAAGCATTTGTTTTTGTTTTGTGTGTTTGTTTATTTGCAGTTTAGTCATGTTAAAGGATTTAGCCATCAACTTCTATTGAAAAGAGTTGCAGGTGTGACTGATATCCCACAATTGCACACTACTGCAAGAAAATGAATGCTTAGTGGCCTTGTCTTTCCCCTGAAATTGATTTGAAAAGGCAACTAATCTCTTGGCAGTCTCATTTTATGAGATTATTTGCCTTTTTTAAGCATACTCCAGCAAGATCAATATCATGGGACTAACCAATATAACTTAATTCAGTTATGTGTATGTTAAACATCACTATTTTTTTTTCTTTCTTGACCATTAAGGGACACAGGAAGGCTAAGGGGCGTTTGGCCCCTGAGACCCCAAAATTTCCCACTAGCACCCTCTTCTTCAGTTGTTTCTATTTGAAGTACCCTGATAGTTTTCTCGCCTCTCAAATGCTTGTTGTTGCTCTCCCCTTTTAATGAGGAATTTGTCACTTAGTGGTCTGTTCATACAGTGTATCCTGCCATTTCTCACTTTAACAAGGAGCTTAGAATCAGGATGTCCGTTCATTTAAAAGAAGTATGGCCAAAGCATTTTTGGCTGTACTTCTTTTGTGGGTCACAGGAGTGCACATGTGCTCTCCTAGGACCCAGAATCGGCCAACAATGGGCTAAAGCCTGCTGTCGGATGACATCACAGAGTTGCTCCAGGCTCTGGAAGGATACCAGCCATTTTGTTGGGACCACCCAGATGAGCATGTGGTTCAATTTCTCAGCATGCAGCTAAGAGCTGGAACCTGCAATTTCCACCCCTCCCCAGCTCTGTGCTCTAGTGACTACTGAAGGGGCAGAGCAGAGGGCGGTGACTGACGGGCACCACTTTCTGCTCAGAGCTAAGAACTGAGCAGTTGGCGACCATGTGATTGCTTAGTTCTCAGGCATAAAGCCTAGGGAGGACAGCTGCAGTATCAGGCCAATGCTGTAGAATTGAGGGTTGTATGAAGCATCCCACTGGATGTTTTTCTCTTTAGCAGATTCCACCTTGCAGTTATATCTGATGTTGGTTTTCTTATGCCAGGCCAAGACTAAATATGCAAATCCTTTAAACGTGATATGGCAAATGCTGACATTGACCTGCTGATCAATAATTGCATGGACCAGATGTCTTTGGCTTTACCGTTTTGCTGTTGCTTGCTGGAAGCCTCCTACTTGCTGTCTTGAATTGGTTTCCTGTCAGTGAAATTGAGCAGAGCTCTGTAGTTGAAGTGGTAGACTGCAGAATTGACTTAGAAGAAGTGGCCACTATGCATGGCCTATGGAGGATATCTCTTTGGGTCACTGTTGGATGCTATCATTAAGAACTACCCACCTTCTGCAGCAGACTTTAAGTCCTCAACTTTTTATCACTTCTCAAAAATTTCCTTTTCACTTCGCTAAAGCCCTGACTTCCATGTTGAGACCCCCAGCCCCAAGCATGGCTCTCTTTCCACCTACAAGACTTGGATATCCAAGTGTGCTAAATTCATCAACAAGCAACAACTCCTGCATCAAGGTGCAGCCTCATTTAACAGTGGAGTAAGTCTACTGGCCTTTGCCGACACATGGAAAGCTTACATTCTCTGTACTTGGGTGCAATAGGTGGTGTCCCACAGTTACAAGCTTGATTTTTTTTTGAGTTTCTGCTCAGCACCTGCTTTATCTTCATTGTGTGCTCTCTAGACTTTACTCTGAATTTTACTCCAACCTGTGCATCTTTACCAAACCATGAAGGGGCATTTGCCGCATTCTGGGCCTTAAATGCTGACATCCATTTCCATATCAAAGGAACATTCTGGCCTAGGTGAATATAAAGGATGCTTAGATGTACCCACCTTTCCAGTACTTCCTGCTCTTTTTAGTGGTTCCCCTCCTTCAGTTTGTGGCCTTTCTTTTTGGCCTGTTCTTAGAGCCTTAAGGGTTTTTTTTACCAGAGTTCTAGCTTTAGTGGTGGCCTTTTTAGGCTTCTGAAATATCCAGATTCTAGGCTGTGGACAACCTCCTCTTGAGGGAGCAGTTGGTGAGGGCTCTAGACAATGTGTCCCTAGATTTTCCGCATGTTGCAGAGGTTTATGTGGATCATGAAATTTCAAATGTTGTCACAGCCACTGACCTATCACCTGGAATTTCTGGGTCTGGTCCTCCAGGACACTTACTGGTCCAGTGTAGTACATCCCTAGGTAAAAACTTCAGACTCTGGAGCCTCAAGTTCATGTGCTTCAGTCCAGAAGCCATTAGGCTCTCTGCTTCTGCATGAGCCTGATCGTGGCCACCTTCGAGGAAGTTCAGTTTGCCTAGTTACATTCAAGGAATCTGCAATACAACATTCTGTCTTAATGGGACAAATTACTTGTGTTTTTGGATAGACTGATTCATTTGACCTTAGGGACCAGGTTGTCCCCGTTTTGCAAATGTGCAGTTAAAACCTTTGTTTTGTAACTCAAATTGTTAGTGTAATTTGTTTATTTTTTTTATAGAACTAGCTAGCTGGTAAGTTTCCTGGGGAAACCTGGCTCTGATGTTGCGGAAGTCATTCCTTCCAATGATTTGGCCTTGGCACTCTGTGGGTGCAGGGAACTTAGCCATAGATGGAGTCCCGTCTCCCGCTCCTGGAGGTTGTATTAGATCAGTGTTTCTCAACTCCAGTCCTCATGGACCCCCAACAGGTCATGTTTTCAGGATTTCCCTCAGATGAAACAGCTGTGGTAATTACTAAGGCAGTGAAACTGATCAAATCACCTGTGCAAAATAATGGAAATCCTGAAAACATGACCTGTTGGGGGTCCATGAGGACTGGAGTTGAGAAACACTGTATTAGATCAACCTGTTATCACCTCACCTGCTCCAGATTCAGTCAGACAGTGCCAGGCATACATCTATCATCAGGGAGGAACTAGAAGTCTTACTGTGGCAAAAGAGGTAGAGCGAATTCCATATTAAGCAGAAAAGCTACTTGTTCCTGACTTGTACATCCTTGGCCTTGACAATTGACAGGCATATTTTCTCTGGACCAAGGAGAGTGGTCTTTGCACCCATAGATGTTCCAAGATCTGTGTTACTGGAGGGGGATGCCAGAAGTGAAGCTCCTGGCCTCCAGATTCAACAACAAACTGGACAGCTTTTTATTGAGGTCCAGGGATCTGCTGGTGGAAGAAAGGTACGACTAGTGGCTCCTTGGTATTAATACACCCTGATTATGCCTTTCGTTCCCCTTGAAGCTTCTTCCTCAACTGCTTCACATGAATGAGATGGAGAGCATTCCGGTGGTTCTAATATCCCTGGATTGGCTGCGGAGAGCATTGTATGTCAACCTGGAAGAAACTTACACTGTTGGCCCTGTCAGAACATCAAGATCTTCTGTCTAATTTACCACCCTGCTTTTCTGTTTCTGGCTCTAACAGCATAGCCGTTAAAGCTCAAGTTCTGATTTACAAGGGCGTCTCTGAGAGTCTTATCTCTAGTCGGTTAATTCTTGTCTCATGTGTTGCCCAACCCTCAGTTGTACTGGTTTTGGATGACCTAAAGTCTTAAACCTTCAGGTCTTCTTCAGTAAGTCTTAAGACAAGAAAGATCTTTAGGATCCTTGTACTCACAGAAAATAACTTTTTTTGGAGTATGTTTAAAGCCCTGTACACAGGGGCTGAATATCGGCTGGTGTTGGCCAATTTAACAGTAATCTGCTAATATTCTCTGTGTGTATGGCAGCCAGTCTGGCTTCTGTCGAAGGGGCATGACTGAAAAAGGTCTGCCGATCTGCTGCTGACCAGTGTGTTCTGGCAGGGGGGCAGACACACACAGGAGGAGATTACTGTACTAACACCCCGCTGTGCTGAACAAAAAAAAAAACTTGGTGTGTTTGAGGCTTAAGAGACCCACCCCATGTTCTTTATGATCATGCCCTTGCTACTGTTTTATGTTAGAGGCATGCTGGTTTTAGCAGGTTCTCTCAGGGCTGGCCTACACTTTTCTTTTGTTTGCCAGTCTCCAGTCCTCCTGTAGGAGACAATATAACCCTTAGGTTTAAGTCTTCTTGTGTCCCTTAGTAGATTCAAAGAAAATGATTTTAAAGTGAGCACAGAATCATGTGTTTTAAATAGTAGTATAATTCATTATGAATTTTAGAGATTTTTTTATTTATTTTTTAAATATTGTTGAATCCACACTCTCATGATCTTCCACTGCACCAGTTTTATTTAATGAATCTTTTTAATACCCCTCACATTGATGTCATCATGCTTGCTCTGCAATCCTTGCTGTGAACTGTTTGAATGGCTGTTTGCCAAGGAAAGAGCAGCATCTATGTCATCAGGATTGGGGCTTGGGCACTACCTGAAGTACCTTCCCAGAATGGTGAAGGTAAGAGGACTGTCACGCTGGTCCCAAGGTTTTAAAAAAAACTTAAAAGTTTATTTACAGAAGCTATAGATTGCTTGGGAGCAGTTGGCGGGGGAAACCTGGTGTTTTAGTTTTGCTGGCCTAAGTTCAGCTTTAAATGTTTGAATAACATACACATCGGTGAAAAGAGGCTGAATCCAAGACCTGATCTTTAGAGGTCCAAACTTTAGTTCACGAAAAATCATAGGACAACTTTATTTTGACAAGAAGACTATGGTTATGTGCCGACACATTTCCAGGGTAGAGCTCACCTGTCATTAGGGCTATTTAGGAAAATCAAACTGAGTAGAAAAAAAAAAACAGACACAGAGGGGTAGTACAAATAGAAGCTGCTGGAATGGTTGTAAATGGCTTAAAGTGCACCTAGCCTCCAAGAGATTTTTGTAACATCAAAGCTGCCTAAAGATAAAATTTGACAAGGGAAATGCTTTTGCTGTTTGCCACTGACCTAATTCTAATTGTGATTTACCTTTATTGTAAAGGTGGTTTAGCACCCTTCCCTTTCAGTAAGCCTGCAGTAATAAAAGAACTAAAAATGAAGATTCACAATCATCATTCTATTTCATATTGCTGAGAAATACTTGAAACGTGGTTAAAAACTATATTTTCATCGTCTTTTATTCTTGACTTGAAAGCGCATTTTGTAGCAAAAATTATAAAAAAAAAAAAATAAAAAATGTCAAACACTGTGTTGTATGTAAATGTATAATTATAGAGGTCTGCTACATTTATGAAATGCAAAAATATTATTTACTTGTAAAATACCATTTGAAGTCTTCTGTTGACTGTTTGAAAAATGTAAATTTGTTGTTGTTGTCCTTTGACCTGTTTGTACTGTCGTTCATTCGTTTCCCCGTTAAAGCTGTTATTTTTGTTTCAAAATGAAAGCTGTAATTTAATGGGAAAGCATTTTTATTAACATCAGTCGTGCGGCATTAAAGCTAAAGCCGAAGCCATATTTACAATGTATACTCAGCAGAATGCATTTAAAGGGACTTTCCACAAAATCTGAAATACCCAGGTTGCTGGGATCGTGTTGTCACAATTCTCCATCCTAGGTTTCACATTTGCTTACTACACCACTTGGCACTTCAGGTAAAATATGATGGAATAATGTTTGATTTTTTTTTTTGATCAAACTAAAGTCCACTAGAAAAAGTAATTTTATGGCTGGGTACCCCTTGTTATTTATGAGGGAAGTTGGAATGTGGAGGGGAGGCAGTCAGATTTTATGTCCGATATTACATTTGTATGCATAATATGTGTCGGGGGGGCATATGTAGTACACCTGCACATTTACATTAACATTTTAATATGCTTGGATCCATTTTATCCCGCTGTCTAAAATCTAGTGAGCCCCTTTGGTTTACAAATTTAAAATGGTTGTATACCCCTGAAATGAACAGTGAACAAAGCATATACTTCTATAGTGGTACTTTCTCTTCAGTCCAAAGCACTTAGTGTTGTTCCTACTCTGTCCTCTATGCTTTGTATGAGTCACTTCTGACAGTTTGTGCTGATACCAAGCAATCCTGGGCAGGTGATTGACAGCCTCAGCTGTGCATGTCTCCCTATGAGACTGGGTAGTTACACGTGAATTCCTGTTGTATCCTGTGCAGTGTGTGACATCAGATCGTTGCCTGTTGGAGGTGAGAAATGCTGAGGAAATTCAGGTACAATGTATGTGGAATTATGTTTCATCTCTGTGTATCACCTGAGGTTGGTCACTTCAGTTGATATAGGTAAGGGTTTGCAGCCACTTTAATTAGCACGTTGATTGGTTGGAAAGGGGGAACCAGGGAAGGCAAAATATAAGCAGACTAACTTCAGCTTTAACATTGAATATTGTCTCACGGTTTTCAAAATTGTAATCCGTTTTTTAAAATGTTTCTCGGCGCTCATATACAGTCAGGTCCATAAATATTGGGACATCGACACAATTCTAACATTTTTGGCTCTATACACCACCACAATGGATTTGAAATGAAACAAACAAGATGTGGTTTAACTGCAGACTGTCAGCTTTAATTTGAGGGTATTTACATACAAATCAGATGAACGGTGTAGGAATTACAACAGTTTGCATATGTGTCTCCCACTTGTTAAGTGACCAAAAGTAATGGGACAATTGGCTTCTCAGCTGTTCCATGGCCAGGTGTGTGTTATTCCCTCATTATCCCAATTACAATGAGCAGATAAAAGGTCCAGAGTTCATTTCAAGTGTGCTATTTGCATTTGGAATCTCTTGCTGTCAACTCTCAAGATGAGATCCAAAGAGCTGTCACTATCAGTGAAGCAAGCCATCATTAGGCTGAAAAAACAAAACAAACCCATCAGAGAGATAGCAAAAACATTAGGCGTGGCCAAAACAACTGTTTGGAACATTCTTAAAAAGAAGGAACACACCGGTGAGCTCAACAACACCAAAAGACCTGGAAGACCACGGAAAACAACTGTGGTGGATGACCAAAGAATTCTTTCCCTGGTGAAGAAAACACCCTTCACAACAGTTGGCCAGATCAAGAACACGCTCCAGGAGGTAGGTGTATGTGTGTCAAAGTCAACAATCAAGAGAAGACTTCACCAGAGTGAATACAGAGGGTTCACCACAAGATGTAAACCATTAGTGAGCCTCAAAAACAGGAAGGGCAGATTAGAGTTTGCCAAATGACATCTAATAAAGCCTTCACAGTTCTGGAACAACATCCTATGGACAGATGAGACCAAGATCAACTTGTACCAGAGTGATGGGAAGAGAAGAGTATGGAGAAGGAAAGGAACTGCTCATGATCCTAAGCATACCACCTCATCAGTGAAGCATGGTGGTGGTAGTGTCATGGCGTGGGCATGTATGGATGCCAATGGAACTGGTTCTCTTGTATTTATTGATGATGTGACTGCTGACAAAAGCAGCAGGATGAATTCTGAAGTGTTTCGGGCAATATTATCTGCTAATATTCAGCCAAATGCTTCAGAACTCATTGGACGCCGCTTCACAGGGCAGATGGACAATGACCCAAAGCATACTGCAAAAGCAACCAAAGAGTTTTTTAAGGGAAAGAAGTGGAATGTTATGCAATGGCCAAGTCAATCTCCTGACCTGAATCCGATTGAGCATGTATTTCACTTGCTGAAGACAAAACTGAAGGGAAAATGACCCAAGAACAAGCAGGAGCTGAAGACAGTTGCAGTAGAGGCCTGGCAGAGCATCATCAGGGATGAAACCCAGCGTCTGGTGATGTCTATGCATTCCAGACTTCAGGCTGTAATTGACTGCAAAGGATTTGCAACCAAGTATTAAAAAGTGAAAGTTTGATTTATTTAATATTATTCTGTCCCATTACTTTTGGTCCCTTAACAAGTGGGAGGCACATATGCAAACTGTTGTAATTCCTACACCGTTCACCTGATTTGGATCTAAATACCCTCAAATTAAAGCTGATAGTCTGCAGTTAAAGCACATCTTGTTTGTTTCATTTCAAATCCATTGTGGTGGTGTATAGCGCCAAAAATGTTAGAATTGTGTCGATGTCCCAATATTTATGGACCTGACTGTAGGTGGGCCCTTTGTCTAATGTCAACATATGAAAATTCTCTTCTTAATTAGAGATCTCTGCTTACTTGAACCACTTCAAAACTCAGCTGTTTCTGACATACATGTAAAAATCTGCATTTGTTTGCTAGAAAAATACCTACATTATTATAAAACTCTCTAGAGGCCCTGGGGAATAAAATGGTGGTTGTTGCAATTTGTCACAATATTTGCTCAGAGGTTTCCTGCAGCTGTAAAAGTGATGGAACGGCTGTATGGCCAGAAAGAGAATTACCTCCTAAGAAATTACCTCCTCCGGTACCAGGATTATGATTGCAGTTGCAACAATGATCCTGGTATAGCCACCTCAATACAAGGCTGTATATATACATATGGCGGTATTGAGGTGGTTAAAAGTTCAGCAAAAAACATTGCTGTGTTCAGGATCTATATGCAAGTGTTCTTTGGCATGCATTGTAACATTTTTTTTCTTAGCCTGCACCTGAGCAGTATCTATTTCTGATCATTCTAAAGTGATTGGGGTGTTTCTACAAGCTTTGTACAAGTCTTTTTACATGTGTACCAAGCTTTAGGTGTTTGTTTCCTGGGCTGGGCAGTTTTTCAAAGGTGTTGTGTGTTTTCAGATGTTACCATTAAAGACTGTGGGGCCCACAAACTCCTAAGTATACTCAAAAACACTCAGCTGTGAATGGGGGCTAAATCCTATATTATTCCCTAACCCTGGGTCATATGCAGCCACCTTCAGGTACAAAAAGGAAAGATGAAGAGATATCCCCCCCCCCCCCATCTAACCCATCAGTTATTTCAGATATTCTGTTTGAAACTATGAATTGTAGTGCTGCCTCAAACACATTGGGCTTGATTAACTAAAGGTAAATATACTGTACACTGCAAGTGCAGTTGCTTTATATCCAAGTTGAAGCTCTTAAATGAGGCGAACCTCTGCTGATTTCTTTCATCCAATCGGGCAAGCAAAAATGCTGTTTTTTTTTTTTAATTTTTCCTTGCATGTTCCCCTCAGGTCTAATAGACAAACAAATGAAACTAGCGCTCAAATCTTCATGCAGACCAGGGAATTGAGAATGCCAAAACGAAGAGGTGCTGCCCTTCAAAGACTGGGAAATCGGAATACTGGTGAACAAAAACAGACAAGGGCGCACTCTCATCGTGCATTACCGTGGAGACCCACGTATTTATTAAATGAAATAAAATATACTCACAAACCAACGTTTGTTTTTTTATTCTCGTTGGTTTGTGAGTAGATTTTATTTAATAAATACGTGTGTCTCCACGGTAATGCACGATGAGAGTGCGCCCTTGTCTGTTTTTGTTCCCCTCAGGTCTAGAGCAACTGCACTCTCAGTGCACAGTCTATTTGCCTTTAGTAAATCAACCCCCTTGTGTGTAGAAAAACGTCTCTTGAGAGATACAGTTTCAGTGGTGTGCCTGTGTCAATAAAACTGACCTAGGCCATCCTGCAGGTTCCTCCTCCAAAAAGTTGCCACTGGAAGAAGTTTCTCTCTTCAGCAACCAGGTAAAAGAATAAAATGTTGGACCATGAGCTGCAGGTAGAGGATTGGAGGTAAATTTGGATCATGCTTACAGAAAGACTTTAACAATATTCAGTTACCAAAATGTTCTTACCTTTTTATTAAAGTCAAATTAAAGCGGAGTTTTACCCAAAAGGGGAAGTTCTGCTTTAAAGATTGGTCACCTGCTTCCCATTAAGGATTGGGATTGGCACCTTTGGGGGGGGCGCAGAGGCGGGTACCCGAAATTGACAGGTACCCGTTCCCAATTGCGCTGCGATTGCCTAGGCGATCGGAAGCGGAAGTTGTCCTCCTACCCTCCTTCCCTGTAGTCTTGTGGGACACGTGAGAGGTTCCAGAAGACAATGGGGCTATTCAGGAAGCGCAGTGCTACTCGTGCATGCGCAGTAGGCACCCAGCTGTGAAGCCACAAGCTTTCACAGATGGGTGTCCACATTGAAGATGCCGGCACCTGGAATACAGGACCGCTGGTGAAACGGGCTGCGGCGGGGGCACTGCAGGATCGTGGGACAGGCGAGTGGCTGTTTTTTTAAAAAATCAGCAGCTACAGTTTTTGTAGCTGCTGACTTTTTTTATTTTTTTTTTTACAGAGTGAGTGGAACTCCGCTTTAATGAATGTTAAAACATGGTTTTTATGACTACAATATAACATTTCTCTTTAGTGTTGCCTATTTTTGTGTGGAAACCTGTGTGCTGAATCACCTGCTAGGCACTCCTAGCTCTTCATTATACCAGTGCAAGTAACTGCTTTCATTCACTTTCTGTACAGCAGCCTACAATACAAGTAGGATATATCTGGCTAAAGAAATGCCTTTACCTACTAGTAAATTAAAGGTGAAGCACAGGGGTTGGACAAAATTATGGAAACAAGTATGGTAAAGGAATTAAATTGTTACCTATTATGGTACTGGACTGCCTTTGGTATTCAAGACGGCCTGAATTCTCCTGGGAATTGACAAATATAGGTCATGGATAGGAGGATAATGGAATCTGATACCATTCTTCATACAAAAATCCGGGTCATAATCCTGTGCAATGTCCTTTTTTTTTTTTTTTTTCGGTCAGTTGACAATGTCAATGCGCTTATGATTACAAGATGACATTTTCCTAGAAACTGAATATTCTGCCATAACCTTTCATACTGTACCTCAGGACACTGCACTGGACATGTTAATACCGAAGGAAAGCCCACCACTGGAGTGTGGAGGAGTGCTATCTGCTGCTTGAGTGGAGGATCAGGTAGGTTAAAGTGCTTCTCCTCTCCCCTAGACTCAATGAGCAGTTACCTCTTACAGTGCTGGCTCAGCCCCACTGCAAGGCATCATTTTCGGATTTCCAAGGGTTAAGCTTTAACTTTCTTGATTATTGGACACTATACCATTTGTCTAACTTTGTTGAATATGTTCAAGAGAGGCTCTTTAGTTTCTCAGAGATCTTAAAGCTGATCTTCAGGGATGAATAGAAAAATGACCTTTCCCTCTTCAATCCCCTGCATCTGATTTTATATTTTAGAATAATAAAAATCTATCCAGAACCCCAATGACTTACATGAAACTCCAGTTACATGACAAGCAGAGTCTCAAGCCTTTCTTTTGGTCTGTAGTATTCATACTGCTTACTGGTGACGTGGACACTGCCCATTGGCTGTCAGAGATCATATGACGGCAGCTTCTCACGAGTTTTTCGGTCCTTTTTTTTTGTGTATAAAAAGAAAAAAAAACAGATTAGGTGGGTGTTAACCTGAGTGTTGTACCTTTTTTTTTTTTTTTTTTTATGTTAATTAAAGCTTTCACTGCAGTATAGTGCATCTTCATTTTGCAGTACGTTTCTATATCATCACACGTCTTTAATTTAAAAACAAATTAGATTTCATTTGCTGGGGATATTAGAGGATGTGTTTACCAGCAGAGCCAAGTGCTGGCTGCTTTTGTAAGGCTGTCACAAGATAATTGAAACCTTCTAAACGTTAATTAAAGCTGAGCTCCATTCTGTAAGCTGGTGCTAGATAGTGCAAAGACTTTAAGGCTGAAATCCAGCATTTACTTTAGTATTTCTCAGTTGGACAGGTTCCTTTCCTGGACTGAAATTATTTATTTATTCTGATTTCACTGCACAGTGTGAGTTTCTCACAATGTGCATTAGATCTGCAGGCAAGTCCTATAGAGCCACCTTCTCCAGTCTTACAATCCCTGGCCTGTATTTTTACTTCTTTAAATCACAATGAGCGTCTCGTGGGTGTTACCTCTGGGTGGCCTACTGGCAAATGCAACCTGCCTAGGAATGCCCACTCATCCAGACTGACATCCACCCATCAAGGTATTTTTACATCAGTCCTTGGTCCTCAAGGAGCTTACAATCTAAGGTTCCAATCTCACATTCATACCTACACATAAGTATACAGATCTTTTCTTTACAGGGTTAGATAGAATAGGCTTAGAATGGGGGTGAGTAGGTAGAGTCTTAGGTTTTATCTGAACTTCCACTTTTACCCCCGGTTCACATATATGCGGCTGTGGAGGCCACGTTTTGCAAGGGCACAAGAGCCCATTCACTTGGACTCCCATGGTCGTGACACGCAGGGAAGAAGTCCCTGCACTTCTTTGGAAAACGCAGCCTGCACGGGGACCTCTGTTCCCAGTATGGTTGTACTTTCCAGTGCGGGCGGCGTGCCATTAGAATTAATGGCACCTGCCCGTGGTTCTGCGTTTATCTGTGCGGGTGGTGCGGATTCTCAGTGGCACCACCTGCACAGATGTGAACCTAGTGTGGCATCGGTCTCCAGTGCTGATGCAAAGGTAACCACTTCTGCCATATTCGCTTTCCTCTGTGACCTGCTCTGCAGTCTGTGGTTGCTGCTTATCCAAATCATTATAGTATCACTTGGAATCTCTGAACCTGTTTTTAATTGCAGTTTTTGGTGTTCTTCAATGTATTTGTTGAAACTCTGTGTGTGATCATTGGGACATGAAGTGAGGAGGAACCTCTGCAAAGAGGACACAGCCAAATATATCCACTTTCCGACCATCTGACTGCAAAAATATGTCATGTGTTTGACATGTTAATACCAGGGTTATGGCTACACCTAGATTCTATAACCCTAGTATTCATTTACCCTCTTTCTGTTAAGTGATCCGAGTGGTGGATTCACAGTTGATCACTTTTAGAAGCGGTGGGAGGGATTGCCCTCCCTCCACTGTCCAGTGGTTTCCTGGCTAAATGGTAGCTCCAGTAGGTCTGGGAACCGAGCTGGTTCTGGTGGCTGCTTGTGACAGAGATGAGTGAAGGAAAGATGGTTTCCACTCATTTGTATGTCTGTGAGGACCAGAGCGACGACATGACATCACTTGCAGCCCAACTGGCTCAATGTAAACAAGGCCTTTATTTTTTTTTTTTAAGCAGAAGTTCAAACTTTTTTTTTTCTTTTGCTTTTAAAGGTAGAGGAGAGATTTGGGGTCTTGTAGAACCCAGATCTATCTATATAAAGAGGACCTTCCATGCTGTATTTTTATTGCAAGGGATGTTTACATTTTTTGCCATAGCAATAAGTTATCAAAAAAAAATTTAAAGGGACAGTGTAATCAAAAAATGTAAAGCGCCCCTGCCCCCCCTGTGCTTGAGCACAGTGGTGAAGGCATACGTATGTCATGCCGACTTATGTAAACTGTGTTCACACCACACTGAGATATCATCGCAAACTTCAGAGCAAGAGCAATAATTCTAGCCCTAGACCTCTGACAAAAAAATTGGGGTATATATTGTTTTGTTTTTTTTATTTAGAGTGTTTTTATTTTCCCAAAAATGCATTTGAGAAACCGCTGTGCAAAAACAGTATGATATAAAAAAT
Source organism: Staurois parvus (assembly GCF_062004578.1). NCBI lineage: Eukaryota > Metazoa > Chordata > Amphibia > Anura > Ranidae > Staurois > Staurois parvus. Next base: position 40,407 of record NW_028318512.1, read on the forward strand.
TGCAACAACTACAAAATGTTTAAGAGTTCCAAGTAATGCAGCGCCGTATCGCAAAAAATGGTCTGGTCAGGAGGTGGGGGGGGGGGGGGTAAATCCTCTGGAGAGCAAGTAGAGGAGTTCTGATCCCTCCCACAAATTAAAAGGAGGCAGCTACAGATACTGTAGCTGCTGCCTTTTATTATTAGCGCACTTACCTATCTAGGGATCCAGCGGTGTCCTCACTCTGAGCTGGTTCTTCAATTGGCTGTCGGGTGCTTGTGCCGCCATCTTGACAAGTCTTGAGCCTTCACAGCTGGTTTCCTACTGCACATGTACGAATTGTGCTGCACTTTGTGAATGAGCTGCAGTCCTCTGGAACCTGTAAAATGTCCCAGAGGGCTGTGGGGGTAAGGAGGGGGGGGCGGTATTACTAGGGCTGCGAAAAACTGAGCTGGAAGTAGTAGTGGGTACTTGTAAATTCCAGCTACCTGCTCCCCCCAAAAAGGTGGCAAATATGGCAGCGGGGGGGGGGCGCGCGTGTCAGGGTGCAGATAAGCAAAGCTTCTACTTTTGGGTGGATCTTCTGCTTTAAGTAGATTTACAAGCCCATTGTTAGTAGATAGGAGAATGTGAAGTTTGCTGTCAGGTTTTATTTCTATCTGAGATTGGATTGCAGGTGTGGAAATTTGCCATTCTTTCCTGTATGGTCACCAAGGACGTATACAAAATATTCTGACAGATTCTCACTCTTCCCCAGTCTAATAGAAGCCTGTTTGATTGCGGTCCTGGTGAGCAAACCAACAGTATAGGAAAATATCCCCACCAGGGATGAAATCAATGAATAAAAAACATTTTGGCTTGAGTTTGACTGTATTTATTCATCTCCACAGTTAAATATCCATTTTACTGTGAATGTTCATAAAGGGGTTAATACTGAAAACAGTGATTACGAGGCTTCCTGACCCTTTTCAACTTTTGTCCTGTTCCATATTTTAATGACCTTGTATAACTTGAAAACTGTGAACTTGTTAATTCAGCAGATCTCATTAACGCTTTTCAAGTGGACACAGGAGCACCATAGTGACCCCAGTATGAGTACAAGTGCTGAACATGAGAGCTTCCTGAGCTTGTAGGCCAACTATATAAATTAATGAAGTATCATCACAGGTCACAGAGTTCCTTATTTTGGTTAATTATGTATCATGAAGCAGGACTGTATGGAAATGTTTAACCCTTTACTGCCAGGTGCTGGCTCCCATTTTCCTCCTTAGCCTACCATTTTTACTATTTTTGCCATACATATTGCAGACTTGAACCCTATTGAATGATCCCCTGCAAACAATATATTTTCTGAAAATGTAGGATATGTGGAATTAAAAGAATGATCTCTTCTTTCTGCAGGTACCATAGGTGCTCAAATGCTTATGAAAATATTATTTTTGATTAAAAAAAACAAACAAACAACAACCCTAAAGGTAAAGAATGGCCAAAGCTATTATTACTTCTATGGAGGAAGTTCACTGCTTTGACCTGTTTTCAGCCGCCATAGGATAAAACCCACTATTAGCTATTGTTACAGAGCTGGTCCATGCTCTGCAAGGATCCTGACCATGATGCCAGTCCTGACGCCTGGATTGGCAGCTGACTCAGCCTCTCCACATGCATCTGAGCCAGCCTTTCCCACCCCCTCCACAGACCGACACTCCATTGATTGTTGGAGAGGCAGAGCAGAGAGCCGGTGAAGACTGAGAACTGAGCGATGAGCGGACTTTGATAACTCAGTTCTTGGTCTTAGAGGCAGGGGGGGGGGGACATTCACCTAGGTAAGTGTGTGTGTCCGTCTCCTCCTCCTCTTAGTAATTGTGCTCTCTTTACTCTGGCATTGGACTCTCTCTTGCTGCTTTCTCCTCCATTCCAGGGTTATGTATGAAAAGAGCAGTCTCCAATAGTATACTGTTTACTTTTATAAAACACGCCAATGTAAGAAAACACCCAATAAAAACATGTTTGCATGAATTTACAAGCAACAGCTCTGAATTGGGTGTGGGGCACTCCTGTGTTGCATGGACCAGAAGTGAGGACGAAAGAGGCTTTGCACAATGCGTTTCATCAGCGTGATGTCATGAGAGACCACTCCTGATGACATGCTGATGAAATGCATTGGGAGGAGCCTCTCCAGTTCGACCGCGCTTATGCCTTTCAGATGACGGTTTCCCAGAAACCGTAAATGCGGTCATATCCTTTAATACTATACCTCGTGACCTGGCAAATAAATCAACATCTTCAGTCACAGAGGCACCAGGTATGTGGGCACCAACTATTTTCCCTCTTTGAAGCTCAGTAAGGTCTAGTGTGACTTTTTTTTTTAGCAGCACAGGCAGTGAATGATGAAAGTGAAGTGACACCTGTTAGCTAAGTGTCGCCTCTCACAGCGGAAGCAAAAGAATGTTACATCACTTCTACTTTCAATACAAATGATGTCGCTTTAACACTTGCAAATCATGTAGTGTTTCCATTTTATTGTCTAACCTCTGTATATACACTATATTGCCAAAAGTATTGGGATACTCCTCCCCAAATCACTGGATTCAGGTGTTCCAATCACCTCCCTGGCCACTGGTGTATAAAATCAAGCACTTAGGCATGCAGACTGCTTCTACAAACATTTGTGAGAGAATGGGCTGAGCTCCGGAGCTCAGTGAATTCAAGCATGAAACCATGATAGATTGCCACCTGTGCAATAAGTCCATCTGTAACATTTCCTTGCAACTAAATATTCCACTGGCAACTGTTATTGGTATTATAACAAAGTGAAAGCAACTGCGAACAACATAAACTCAGCCACCAAGTGGTAGGCCATGTGAAATGACAGTGGTGTCAGCACATGCTGAAGCGCACAGTTTCAGAAGTCGTTAGCTGTCTGCAGAGTCAATAGCTAAAGACCTCCAAACTTCATGTGGTCTTCAGATTAGCACAACAACAGTGTGTAGAGAGCTTCATGGAATGGGTTTCCATGGCCGAGCAGCTGCGTCCAAGCCTTACATCACCAAGTGCAATGCAAAGTGTCAGATGCAGTGATGTAAAGCACGCCGCCACTGGACTCGAGCAGTGGAGACATGTTCTCTGGAGAGATGAATCACCCTTCTCTTTCTGGCAATCTGATGGACATGTCTGAGTTTGGCGGTTGCCAGGAGAAGGGTACTTGCCTGATTGCATTATGCCAAGTTTAAAGTTTGGTGGAGGGGGGATTATGGTGTGGGGTTGTTTTTCAGGGGTTGGGCTTGGCCCCTTAGTTCCAGGGAACTTAAGTGAACTCTTAAGGTGTCAGCATACCAAGACATTTTGGACAATTTCATGTTTCCTACTTTGTGGGAACAGTGAGGATGACCCCTTTCTGTTCCAACATGACTGAGCACCAGTGCACAAAGCAAGGTCCATAAAGACATGGATGAGCGAGTTTGGGGTGGAGGAACTTGACTGGCCTGCTGAAAGTCCTGACCTCAACCTGATAGAACACCTTTGGGATGAATTAGAGTGGAAACTGCGAGCCAGGCCTTCTTGCCTGACATCAGTGCCTGGCCTCACAAATGTGCTTCTGGAAGAATGGTCAGACATTCCCATAGACGCACTGCTAAACCTTGAGGACGTCCTTCCCAGAAGAGTTGAAGCTGCTATAGCTGCAAAGGGTGGGCCAACTCAGTATTGAACCCTACAGACTAAGACATTATTATTATACAGGATTGATATTGTGCCAACAGTTTGCGCAGCGCTTTAAAGGGCGACAGTACAATTACAATATATTTCAGTACAGAAGGAATAGAAGGGCCCTGCTCATGGAGTTTACAATCTAAAGGAAGGGGGAGGTTGGTACAAAAGGTGATAGCTGTAGGTGATGATCTGATTGAGGTGGCTCAAGTACATTTCTTGGGTGGAGGTAGGGTAGACTTTCCTGAATAAGTGAGTTTTCAAAGATCGCCTAAAGTTCATGTGAGTGTAAAGACAGGCATCCCAATACTTTTGGCAATATAGTGTATATTCACACATAAATCAATTTAATTAAAATAGAGTGTAACCTCATGTTCCTGCCACTCATTGGGTGGTTTTTATATCAATCCCTGTACACTTGTGAAAATCCCAGGAGACCAGCAGTTTCTGAGATCCGAAAATCATTCCATGGCCAAAGCTGCTTCTTGCAACTTTCCAGTTTTAATGTTTATTCAAACAACTGATTCTCTTGACCATGTATACACGTTACATTGTGGTCGGTTTTTTTAACTGAATGATGGGCATTGTTTATTAAGGCCACTTTCACTTAGCTAGGCTGTCATGGACATAACCCTTGGATGTGGGTCACCATGCCAGTCTAGGCTCAGAGTACTGTTACAGCACTAAAACACCATTATGCTATTCAGTGTAGGGATAAAGATCACCCACTGCCACAAGAGAAGAGAAAAAAACCCTGTGCCTTAATTGTACTGTACTGATCTTTATGTATAATTTGATTTATTTAAATAAAAATGGGGGGGATTGGGGTACATATGAAATTACAGTTAACATTTAAAACACTGTAATTCCTATCAAAGCACCTTCTGTTTTGCATGGTATGCGACTGTGTTAGCTTTTGTAAGTGCCCCAATTCACTGTTAAAAGCAACCCTGTGACAAAAAAAAGATTCCCAAAAAGCTGTCCTTGTATAATGAAAGTAAATTTAAACATTCTGCTTTGTTGCTGCTCCGTTTGTAAGGGGGCTTCCGATTGGCTGTGTGTTGACCCTGCTTCTTGATAGAACAACAACCTGCCTGCTTGTAGCTCTCTACCTCCACCATATTGTCACATTAGCATTTATATTCAAACAAGAATTATCCACACCACTAGTACAATTTCTGCACTTAACTGATGTTTTTTTTTTTTTCAAAGATGGCAGTAACCAGTCACATCACATATAGTCATGGACAAAAATATTGGCACGCTGCATTTCTGTCAGATAATGCACCACTTCACCCAGAAAATTGTTGCAATTACAAATGTTTAGGCATACTCATGTTTTCTTTTTTATGTATTGGTATGACACAAAACAATGGAGAAACAAAAAGCCAAATCTGAACCACATTCCACGCAAAACTCCAAAAATGGACTGGAAAAAATTATTAGCACGTTCTCAAAATTGTAACAAATAATTGCATTCCAAGTTTGCGATTCACCTGTAATTTGTAATTAAACTCACCTGTATCAATTAGCAGGTGCTGACAATATAGAAATTTATACCGGCAACCAGTTAAAGTGGTGAAAAATTAACTCAACCTTTCTGTTGTGTGTCTGTGTGCCTCATGGAGAACAGAAAGAGCAGCGAAGAATTGTCTGAGGATTTTAGAACAAAAATTGCGGAAAAGCATGGACAAACTTGAGGTCACAAGTCCATCTCCAGCGATGTTCCTGTTCCATGTACTTAATGTTCCTATGTCCACTGTGCACAACATTGTCAAGAAGGTTACAGCCCATGGCACTGTAGATAGTCTCCCTGAACGTGAAGGAAAGAGAAAAATTGATCAAAGATTGCAACAAAGGATTGTTCGAATGGATGCTAAAGAACATTGATCAACTTCCAAATTCAAGCTGACCTTCAGACACAGGGTACAACTGTCAGCTCGCACTATACATCGCCATCTAAAAGAAAAGGGACACTATGGTAGGAGACCCAGGAGGACCCCACTGCTGACATAGAAACATAAAAAAAGCCATAATGGAGTTTGCCAAAACATACCTGAGAAAGCCAAAATCCTTTTGGGAGAACGAAACAGCCCACCATTCTACAGTTTTCAGAAAAAGCTCCTTAAAGAAAATAATACAGTCCCTACAGTCAAACATGGTGGAGGTTCACTGATGTTTTGAGGTTGCTTTGATGCTTCAGTCACTGGATGTCTTGACCGTGTGTGTGGTATTATGAAATCTGCAGACTACCAAAGAATTATGGGGTGCAATGTAGGGCCCAGTGTCAGAAAGTTGATTCTCTGTCAGAGGTCATGGGTCTTACAGCAGGACAATGACCCAAAGCACACATCAAAAAGCACCAAGAAATGGTTTAAGACAAAGCCCAGGAGAATACTGAACTGGCCAGCAATGAGTCCAGATATCAATCCCATAGAGCACCTGTGGAGAGATCTCAAAACAGCAGTTGGGAAAAGGAACCTTTCCAATCTGAGAGACCTGGAGCACTTGGCGAAAGAAGAGTGGTCCAAAATTCCAGTGGAGAGGTATAAGAAACTCATTGATAGTTACAGGAAGCAATTGATTTTAGTTATTTTTTCCAAGGGGTGTGGTACCAAATATTAAATTGAGGGTGGCAATAATTTTGTCCAGTCCAATTTTGGAGTTTTGAGTGGAATGTGTCAGATTTGGCTTTTTGTTTCTCCACTTTTCACTTGTGTGTCATACCAATGCAAACAAAAGGAATAAACATGAGAACGACTAAACATTTGTAATTGGAGCAATTTTCTGGGAGAAGTGGTGCATTATCTGACAGAAATGCAGGGGTGCCAATATTTTTTGCCATGACTGAATATATGCAAACACCTTTTTTTCCCTTTTTTAAAGTGACAACATGACCTCTGTTCTCAGCTGCATAAAAAGGCTTAGAGCTGTAGGGGTGAAGACTCCTTGTGACGATGAGGGGTTGGCAGCTGCAGGTTGAAAAGAGCGCAGGCGCAGTCCAGTGTAAAATGCGAGACAGAAACGCCCTGCGAAGCTGGGCAGGGTGGCATGTCAGCAGGAGGCAGCGAACTAGTAGTACACCGATCTTCCCATTGAAGAGCGGTGGAAGGGGGCATGTCAGCACAAGTCTGACTAATGAGGTACAGGCAGGCTGTGCTCCCAGGTAGAATGCAAAGAAGTAAACTGACCACATTGGGATGGGCATGTTCCCATGTCCTGGCGTGGTCTGTTTGAAATAGGAAAGCACTGTCAGGATCACCAGATATTTCACACAAAGGAAGCAATGCAAAGAGAACAGGATGTTTTTTAATATAAGTACATGACAACACAGAAACATACCAGACATGGGAAATGATGGGGCAATATACACTTTAACTCTTCTTTTGCAGGGACAGTTTTTTAGGGGATCACTTTAACTTCACAAAACACATCCATCACCCTAACTGGCTCTAATTTTCATCATGACATGATGTTTTATATGCAGTGATTGCCCACACATTTCATCCCTAGGTAGTGATAATTTCTGAATGCCTGGTTTTCCAATATGGAAGACTGTGGGCCAAGTGTTCATGTTAAAGGCAGTAGGGTAGAGGAAAGTTCAGAGGCTCCTTCAGACTTGCTCTGCTTTGTGATGCATTGTATTACTTCAGATGCAGCATCGTTTATTGAGCCATTTCTTGTCAAATGCTACATGGGCTGGGTAACTGTTTCTGGGGGTGACAAATGTGTTTTATCATGTAACAAGCACTGATCTAGCCTTTCATACCCCTGCTCTTAGGCAGCCGTTCCATGTGTTGCTTGCTTATTAAAAGTCATTCATAGTGAAGAGCTGAGCAGGGCCCGGCAGCCATGTTAACATGTGGTATAATGCACTTGTCCGACCTATTAAACAACCCTTGGGTCTTAAATCTGTGCAGGACATAAAGCAAGATGTCACATTAACTGTACCAAAATATTGAGTTAGCATTAAACGCTCATTAAACATTGATGATAGTCATACTTTCAATTATCTTCATAAATGGTCTCAGTATTTGCATACATTTTTGTGGAAAAAAAAAATCAGCCTTTTTAGACTAGAAATATGAATACATTTTTAATGAAGCATGCAAAGAGCATTGTAGTCTCTCAAAAAATGGCTTATGGGTAGTATAAAATGTTTAAAAACAAATGGTTTTTTACTCGTATAAAGATGATATATGTAGCACATAATACTTGTCACATCAGCTCCTATCTTTTTCAGGAACGCACAATCTAAATCCCTTAAAAAACACAAGTAGCAATTACATTACCTCTATGTTTTATGGGGAAAAACTGCAAACATACACACTCCACTTGGATAGTTGTCCAGATAGGATTTAAACCTAGGACCCAAAGCTGTTCGTAAGGATTGCTAACCATTCAGACACTATTAGGCTAGGTTCACACTAGCAGGTTTGCAGTCTGTGTTGGTGCAGGTATGGCAGACCATTCATTTGCATGTGTTTCCCACAAAATAAAAAGGTTCTCAAAATGCAGTCGCAGGGATATCCCATGGTGCTTTTTCACCATGCGATTTCCCTACGGTTCCTGCACCCACAAATGTGCTTGGGGTTTAGATGCATGGGGATGCCATTAGGAATGAATGGGAGCCCCGCGTGTCTCTACAGAGCCGCGGGTTGTTGCGGGTGCGGGAACAGCTGCGAATTTCGCACCACCTGCAACAGTGTGAGCCTAGCCTTAAACATTTATGCCTAAGTTTAGTTAAATGGGGTTTTTTTTAGAAATTTCGGCACAAGAGACAGTATTTATATCCAATGTGAAGTGTTGTGGTGCTGACTGTTTTCTCAAAATTTTAAATCCTCTGCCCCCTTTCCCACACACCCTCGCAACTGTAATCTTCCAGTGCTGTGAGTGTAATTTCAGTGTACAGGATGTGAAAGAAGCATGTGCTATTTCTTAGATATACAAAGGAGGGGGAGGTGCAGCGCTATATAAACTAACAGACAATAATGAAATCAAGAATCAAATACATATAATAGACAGTGACTGAGTGCTAATAAAATAAAGCCACTGGATGGTGGCTATAAAGTGAAAAGAGTGCAAAATAAATAAGAGTCCAATGAAGGGGTGCTCTTAAGATCCGAGATGATCCTTAGACGTCCAATGATTGGAACCGCAGGGTGATAAGTAATGTAAAGATTGCGCACTCACCAGATACGCAATCTTTATGCGCATTTGTATATACTGTCACTGGACCTCTGGTGTCATCAGACTGATCTGGTCAGCATAACTTTCGCTGCCTGGCACTCGGATAGATGCGGCTGCTCTGTAGATCTGGCTGGTTTTCACCAGAGCTCAAATAAACAGAGAGGGCCACATAGTGTGATATCCTTAAAGTATTTATTTAATATACAGGCACAGGATGGCAGAAACAATCCAATGAAATAGAAAATATACTGACCCAGATGCAAAACAAAGATGGCCGCCGGGGCCCCTCGTGGCGGCGAGGCGTCCAACCTACTGTAGCTTTCTCTGACGCGTTTCGAGCAAAAGCTCGTACTCATAGGGGTGCAGCTTAGTGTTGTGGTGCTGACTGTTTTCTCAAAATTTTAAATCCTCTGCCCCCTTTCCCCGACACCCTCGCAACTGTAATCTTCCAGTGCTGTGGGTGTAATTTCAGTGTACAGGATGTGAAAGAAGCGTGTGCTATTTCTTGCCTTAATTTGGTTTGTGGTCCCTTTAAGGGAAATGGTTGGTGCACTCAGGGCTTCTCACCCATGTAGGGTGAGAGGTTCCGGGGCAGTCCATTATAGAGGAGAGGACTGACTTACAGTCGTCTGCACTGATAGTTTCCTATTTGGGACTCGTGATTCTGGAAGTTGTGAGAGATAATCGGGTGGAAGAGAACCTCCATTTCTAATTATGGGGACTCTGGTCCCAAGAGGGCTAGGCAGCCTCCAGGAAATAGCACTAAAAAGGCAGCAAGGTCCTAGTGCAGGTGTGGAGTAGTAGGTGTTTGTAGAGGAGACACCTGTCTGAGTGCTGTACAAGTATGGACTTTCCTAACTGTGGGTAACACCGCGGTCACATCCAGTGGTGTATTTAGGTTTTGTGCTGCCCTATTTGCCCCACAGACACCGACCAACCCAGCCCCCCTTCCCCCTCCCGCGGAGAGAGCCTGACACTGACCAACAACACCCCTGCCCCCCACCCGAGAGAGCCTTCCACTACCACTACCCCCCCCCCCTTCCCCAGTGATAGAAACTCATCTTTACATCTCCGGACATCCACAGGAACGAGAGCCGAGCTCTACATACACCATCCCGCAGCTTCTCTTGAACCCCACCTGGTTCCCATCATGTCCCTTCTTTCATCCCTTCTTCTGGGGGGAGGTGCTGCCCCCCTGAAAAATGCCACCCTAGACAAGTGCCTTGTTTGCCTTGTGGTAAATATGCCGCTGGTCACATCGGGTGCGACTTGGCATGCAATTTGCAAATCATATGCCTAGTTGCACCCTTTTGTCTGCAATTACAGCGGTCATATCGGTGCAGTTCCGACTTGGTTGGAACCGCACTGATTTCTTAAGTAGTACATGTGCTACTTTTGGTGCGATTTGTATAGACATCTATGTGAGATGTCTTGCAAATCGGTATCTCACCTGACTTTTAAATCATGCGACCTCACTGTAAGTCGCACTATTTCAAAGTTGGGCATGATGTGACCAGGGGGTAAATCACTTTGACTAATATCCAGGACTGGGGCTACCACAAGGGAAACTAGGGTGCAGCCACAGCCGGCCCTGCTTTAACACTAATTATATTTTCCCTGAGCCCCACCAGTTCATCAGAGGGGTCCAGGAGGAGAGGAGCAGAGAGGAATTCTTTTTTTTCATTTCAGGTGTAGATGGCTAAAGCTGCATCGTGTTTTACTGATCATTGGCGGCCAGCCGCGGCTGCTCACAGCCTTTCACTGGTGGACTGATTCTTTCACTGGCAGGGTTGATTATCCCTTCCTCTGCTACAGAGGGTGGAAGGCAAGGCTGTAGCTGGCTTTGGGAGGTGATTCAACAGCGAGGTGGCCACGGGCAGCCAGGTGCACAGGCAAGCCCACAAATTCTGTTTGCTTAGACACAGGCAGAGATATAGCCACAGCTGTACTGTACTGTGTGATCAGCATCATGATAATGATCACAAGCACAGTGAGATTCTACCGGTTCATTCTTATTTACACTTTTGTTAGATGTACATAACAAACACTTTTACTGTCCCCCAACCACTCCCCATTATGCTGCAAAGGCACTGCCACTGTAGTATAGCAATAGTGGCAGGGTGTTAATTAAAATCCCCCACTGCCCTACTACTGCAGCAGTGCCATTGCAGCATAATGGGGAGTGGTTGGGGGATGGTAAAAGTGTGGCTCAGCCACACATTTTTAATGTCCCTCAAACACAAGTATAAATAAGAACGAACAGGAAGCATCTCACTGAGTGTGTAAATCTGACAGGCAGACTGTCAGGGGTGAATGATCCAATAGCTGTGGAGCCTCCAGATCGCTTCCACGCTCCCCAAGTGCCCTGCCATACTTCCCAGGCTCCACGTTCCCCTCAGTGGACCTGGGACCTGCATGGCGGGTGCCACCAGTAGAAGGGAGGGAGATCAGCGAACACCTGTTCACTGATCTTCCCTTCCTGTTAACGACCCGGAAGCAATGTGTAAAACATCACTTCTAGGTCCTGATGTTCCCAGACAGGATTGGATGATGTTAGCTGGAGGTGAAGCCTTCTCCTGCAAACTTCAGCCAAGCCATGAAGAAGAGGAATCCAGCCAATGAGATGCTGTGCGCAACTTCACCTCCCAGCTCCCCAGTCAGTCTCCACACGAAGCTAATGTTGGCAAGGATTGTTCCGTGTGGATTTTTTTTATTTTGAAGTTTTATTTTTTGGGGGGCGGGGGAGAAGGTGCAAGTGGCTGGTCTTGCCTCGGGCACAAAATGGTCTTGCACCAACCCTGCTAATACTGTGTTATGTTCCATTTGTGCCGAAGATAAGTGGACTTCATGTTGCTGAGGTTAAGCCAGTTACGTTTGTTGCTGGAGCACTGCTTAAATTGACTGCTATATACAGTAAGTACCTGTAATAACTAATTTTCATGTTTATGAGAAATGGCTTTGCATGTGTTCCCGAAGCACTATCACTGTAGCCACACCCTGAACTTTACAACGGCCACTGGATCTGTCACAGGCAGTTGCCCTTTCCGCCCCCTTCCTCCATACATAGAAGCTGTACTATAACTTCCATCAATGAAAATCTAAGAATTTTAGACTGTGTCATAGCCGTGTTTGAAAAGTTTTAACGTTGTGGGCCATTGAAAAAGTGTGTCGTCATTGGAGGGGGGGGGGGTGTAATTTTATTCGTCAATTGAGCTGTAGAGAATCCTTTTGGATTTATGGGACTAAAGTCCTGACTCCTACAGGATTGAATGCTGAATTTGATCTAAAGCGGAGCTCCACCCAAAAGGAGATGTTCCGCTTTAAGGCCTTCTCCCCCGCTCCCCGTTAAGGATTGGCACCTTGGTGGAGCGGGTACCCGAATGTGACAGGTACCCACTTCTGGTGCAATTGCCTTAGGTCAGGGGTGGGCAACTGTGGCCCTCCAGCTGTTGGTGAACTACAAGTCCCATCATGCCTCTGCCTTTGGGAGTCATGCTTGTAACCAGGGGCGGACTGACAACTCATGGGGCCCCCGGGCAATAGGGGATCATGAAGCCCCTGTGTCCTTGGCCAAACTCAAAAAAGCCAATGAAAAAGGTACCAGGGGCATCTCATGGGGCCCCCTACTGACCCCGGGCCTTCGTGCAGTGCCCGAGTTTCCAAATGGTCAGTCCGCCCCTACTTGTAACTGTTAGTTTTGCAATGCCTCATGGGACTGGTAGTTCTACAACAGCTGGAGGGCTACAGTTGCCCACCCCTGCCTTAGGTGATTGGAAGCGGACGTTGTCCTCCCACCCCCCCTCCCTCCCCATAGTCTTCTGGGACACGTGACAGGTCAAAGCGCAGCACTACATGCACATGCGCAGTGGGCACCCGGCTGTGAAGCCGCAAGCTGTCACAGCCGGGCGCCCACACTGAAAATGCTGGCACCGGGGAGAGAAGATGGCTGGTGAAACCAGCCATGGTGAGGACACCGCTGGAGAGAGGGACAGGTAAGTGTATTTTAAAAGTCAGCAGCTACAGTTTTGTAGCTGCTGACTTATTTTTTTTTCTTTTAATTCACATGGAGCTCCGCTTTAAATTGTTATATTTCTCATTAATATGATTAATTTTAATTATTTTGCATTCTTTGTAAAAGATAGCCGTGGGTCATTTTTAAAATATATTTTTAATATATCTTTCATTTTTATATTTTTAAATTAATTCTTCTTTTGAAATTTTATGTTTTATTTTGGTGTCACCAGTATACTGGTAGGCATAGTTTTATATACAGAGGACATCGGATATGGCTCTTGTTTATATTGGAAATTCGATTTATGTATTTTTTGTTTAATTTTTCATATGTAGCCATATGCATTTTTAAGGCAGTTTAGCTCTCTGATGCCACGTTATAGCTAGTAATACAGCAGCAGCGCATTATCTTTTTATGTTTTTCCGCTGTCTCCATGGCAGTGGTAGAGCTTTATCAATGGTGAGGGTGATGGCGTGGCTCTGTTCCCGCTGACAAAGTTCTGCCCGTGACGTAATGCATATGGGGGAGGAGCCATGCTTCTGACGTCATCCGCGTCTATTTTCGATACACATATTATAAATACGAGAGCTCGTTTATGCACTTATTGCAGTGTCGGATTTATAAGTGTGATTTTATCCTTTTACAGATTAAAGTTAGCAAACAGAAAGCGCTATTTGTCTCCTTCTGATCACATTTGGATTAATATGAGGTTACATCATCAGTGATTGGCAGAGCGCCCAGTCTATAGACACCCTGGTGGGGAAATGCGACATATGACCTATCTATTAATTCAGAGGTCATTCCCTTGAGGTGACCGGCCACTCATTTGTTTGGTGGCGGGGAGTGTACACCGTTTACACCTAGAAGTATATGCATGTCAAGCTTCTCACTCACAGTTTGAACATTGCCTCCATTTGTCTTTGCTGTATGTGGACTGCATAAGATATCTAGTTGTGTGTGATGCATGACATTTTTTCAATGTTGTTTGTGGTATTGTGAAATCTATAAGTGTTCAGCTTGCAACTTCTTTAATTATTAGGGTATTATTTGCACTGATTTGGTTTTATATATATTACATCAATGAAAATGGCTCTATGAATGGTGGACGGGTAGATGAATGAAAGGTTCATCCCTTCTATTAGCATTAAAAAATGGAAGAGGAGGCGACATGTTCCCCCAAATTCAGAAGCACCAAGTATTTCATGGTGGCTCTGACAGAGCAGGGGGGGATGGTAAATATGAGGCTTGGAGGTGGGTTTTAAAGAGAAGCTGTCTCTTGACTTATTCTGGCTCAATTTACATCCCTATGATTAAGTCAGGATATGACGAAACGCATCCGGGTGTGACGGTGTGCCTGACCGGAAGTGACGTTTATTGGAAGTGATGTGGCAGCATTTGCTGGAGTATCAGATGGTGGTGAGAGCACCATGTGGTTCCAACTAACCCCTTCACTAAAAAAAAACAAAACATAATATAAAAATGTAAAAAAAAGTTTTAGAATTTTTGGTTATAAACTAATTTGGCTTATTTTTTTTGTTACTAAAAAGATAACGGAATACATTTTGGCCAAGATTTATGATGAAAGATTATTTATTTGCAAAATGTTATAAGAAAAACACTTTTTTTCAAAATGTTTGGACTTTTTCATTTACATAGCAAAAAAAAATAAAAATCCCAGCGGTGAATAAATACCACCAAAATAAAGCTTTATCTGTCTCAAAAAAATGGTAAAAAATTCATATGGGTACAGTGTTGCATGACTGCGCAATTGTCATTCAAAGTGTGATAGTGCTGAAATCTGAAAATTGCCCTGGACAGGAAGGGGGTAAAAGTGTCCGGACAGGAAGTGGTTCAAATCTGACTTGTATCTTAGTACGGACTTTTAGGTAAATCAGTGAGCCAATCACACAAGCAGGAAATGATATTTCTGGGCAGGTTCTCTACACCCACTGTGTACAGAAGACTTGCATGTTGCCATATTGTATTGCATTTTACAAAACATTACTACTGCTGCAGATTGAAAAGGAAATATAATTTTTAAATGTCATTCAATTACAAAATGGCTTGTCTCGCAATTGTATGTGCTATACATTTTTTTTTTATTTGATATTTTTTCTTGAAAGTGGAATTACACTTTAAGCTACCAATCTCTATAAACAAGATTTTAGTGACAAAAAGATGACCATATAAAAACCTCTCCAAAGTAAAGTGTCATGTGGTCAAAAACAATTTCAACTTTAATTAAAATCGAACAGTGGCAGATGTGGTTCCAAGGAAAAAAAGATCCACTTAAAGCATGACGTAGATCTTGCAGCTTTCTAGAGACGGCCTGGAAACTACCACCAATTTTCTGAATAAAGATAAAAAATGAAAAATTTAGTGCAATAAATCACCCATAATAAAGCTATTAGTGATAATTATTATTATAAGTGATTTATTACACTAGATTGGTGCAGTTTGTATCTTTATATGAGAAACTTTACTTTGCATTAAAGATAACACAGGATATTAATGTGCTATATTTCCTATTTACATGACTAAAAATATGAAAAAGTGTGACCATGCAAAATAAAGGAAACAAATCTACTGTATGTTCTCCTTAAACATAGCACTGCCTATGGACTCGAATGATTTATTTGACCAGTGTAGATTGTTACAGATGTTATTTCATACTAGCATAGACTTATATGATTTATATTCCGGGATCTTCTGCAGTGATCCAAGAGTTGGCAGGAGGAACCATAGCATGCAATAGGACATGGACAAACATCTTCAAATTTTCTAAACAAAGGGCCAGTTTAGTGTCCTTTTTAGACTTTAGGAGGGCCTGACTGTGGCCAGTGGGAGTAGAAAATATCCTGTTGTCAATAGAGGTAAATCATGCCAAATCTTTGGTATTAGTGGGAGGAATAGTATCCCATTGCTGGTGTCAGGGGCAGGAATTATGCCCTGTTGTTGGTGTCAGTAGGAGGAATGGTACTCCATGTTTTATGTCAGTGGAAGGAATAGTGTCTCTTTGTTGATGTCAGTGGAGAGGAATAATTTCCTATCATTGGTGTCAGTGAGAGGAATAGTGCCCAATTTTGGTGTCAGTGGCAGGAAAATGGGGTACTATTCCTCCTACTGACACCAACACAAGAGCACCATTATTGGTGTCAATTGGAGGAATAGTGCCATATTGTTGCTATCAGTGACAGGAAGAGTGCCCTATTGTTGGTGTCAGTGGCAGGAAGAGTGCCCTATTGGTGTCAGTGGCAGGAAGAGTGCCCTATTTTTGGTGTCAGTGGCAGGAAGAGTGCCCTATTGTTGGTGTCAGTGGCAGGAAGAGTGCCCTATTGCTGGTTTCAGTGGCAGGAATAGTACCCCATTTTTGGTGTGAGCGGAAAGAATAGTGTCCCTTTGTTGTCAGTGGGAGTAATAGTACCCCATTTTTGGTGTCAGTGGAAGGAACAGTGCCCCTTTGTTGGTGTCAGTGGGAGGGATAGTGCCCTATCATTGGTGTCAGTGGGAGAAATAGTACCTCATTTTTAGTGTCAGTGAAAGGAAAAGCGCCCCTTTGTTGGTGTCAATAGTAAGAATAGTGCCCCAGTTTTGGTGTCAGTGGCAGGTATTCTGCCCCATTGTTGGTGTCATTAGGAGGAATTATTCCTTGTATAATTGGGACAGATAAAGGCAAGCAAAGGGGTGCAGTTTGGAGACCCCTGGACTAGGAGATCATCATTCCTGAAAGTGTCACATTCAGAACTATCTTCAAGGGATGTTTTCACTTACATAAAGCAGCAATCAATGGCACGGGAAGCAGGATAGATGAGTTTTCTTTGCAGAGGCCTTATTGTTAACACTTTTGTACTGAAAATAGCCATTTTAAATAATATGTAAACCCAATCACTAAAATCTTTTTTTTTTTTTTTCTTGGGAGAGTGCATGTGATCAGCACAGGGCCAATCGGCACTGTCCACAAAGAGGTCAGGGGTTTCACATCCTCCTAGAGCAGAAATAAAACTTCTCCTACAAGCTTTAACCAGTGCTCTGCTGAACACTGATAGAAGTCACAAGACTGCTCTAACTGTTGATGAGAAAAGGTATTTAGCAGTTTATATTTACTAAAGTAATTTCACTTCCATGTTCTGTGTACTGTGGGAGACCAGATATAGTGAACGCAGGGTCTGGGGAGACCAGATATAGTGAATGCAGGGTCTGGGGAGACCAGATATAGTGAATACAGGGTCTGGGGAGACCAGATATAGTGAATACAGGGTCCTGGGTTTAGTAAGACTTTAAACAAACAGCGGGGATCAGGCTGTTTTTTTAAAAAATACTATACTGAGAGAACATAGAAATTGTCATTTTTGTGCTTTCCTTTCAAAAAATGATGCCGTTTGTCATGATGATCCATTGGTTTCAATACTTTCTCAGGCTCTGGCCCGAAATAAGAATGCAAGAGTTCTGGCTTCAATCCAACTGAAAGAGATTGCAAAGGCTATTTTTAAAATAAAAATAACAAACATGTTATACTTACCCCCTCTGTGCAAGCTGATTGAACAGAATGGCCCTGATCCTCCTCTTATAGGGTCCCCTGCTGGCGCTTTTGGCTCCTCCTCCTCTACATGCGCCATTATAGGAAGCCAATCTCTATGGGGGGTGCATACTCCCAAGCCAGGCTATGTGCATCCATACAACACAGCCAACCCCCCCCCCAATCTCTACTAACAGAATTTGATTGCCAGCAGCAGGACCAATGGCTCCCATTGTTGCCCCTCTCTCCTATAAATGCAGGGGGAGAGGAGAGAGCCACTACAGACTGGCACAGCACTGGATCAAGTGAGGTAAGTATTTGTGGGGGGGGGGGGGACAAATCCTGGCACATTTTTTACCTTAATGCAGGGAATGCTTAGCCTTTAGAACTACTTGAAGCCAGATGCACAAGGAAAGTGGCATTTTCAGAAGGAAATCAGCATGGCAATCAATTTCTACATGGCGAAGGTCATAATGGCAGCCAGGAGTGACTAAAGTGAAAGAAACTATCTGATTTGTTAGCACAGCTGACACCCAACTGAAGGTTGGAGCTTTGACATTCAATCAAAAGCTGGAATGTATTTGAGGAGCCGTAGGAAGTGTGCTGTGGTCTTCAGATGTCAAGAAGTAATTTCCACCATCTGTAGTTTTATTGTAGAAAACTCGTTCTTACTACTGTTTTTATTGCTGTCACCTAAATAGTGATTGTTACCCCTGCCAGGACTGGAGGGCGCCACGCACAGTGATTGTTCTTGTAGTTCAGGACATGCCGGCTATCCATGCTACATAATCTGCTCTGAAATGGCATCTGCTGAGCTACGCAAATCTCCAGAAATGAACATAACTCAGTCATTAAACATGCAGTTAATATGGATTCCATCTTCTCATTGACTTTAACACCATATCATATTATCACACATCATTTACCGCTATCATGAGCTGACAGACCTTTTTTTGTTAAAATATATTACAGCCGCAGTTCAAATCAAAGCGGATGAATGGTCAGTCAGCAGCCTAGAATGATGGAGAATCAAAAGCGTGGTGTTTATTATATTTAAAGGGTCATTACAACCCTTTGGGTTCCTCAGTGGTGCAACTTCTGCCATAATTCTTATTCTTTTTTGGGGGTTATGTATTCCTGCCCATATTGAGCTCTACCCGCCTCTGTTGCATTCTTCATAAATCACAATAAAAATCCAAAGGAGGCCCATCTGTATCAATGACAGCAGATGTGCAGACCTGAGGAGGCATGCACAAAAAACTCACCACCACCCCAAGAAGTTGAATGACTTAGTTGAATAAAACAATTTATTTTCCAAAGGCTTGTACAGACCCTTGAAGAATTCATTGCATCCAGTGGATGTTACTTTGTGACAATTTTAAGCTCAAAAGTGAAAATTTTATCAATTATGGACAGCTCTGCTACAGTATTCAGTTACGTTTACAGTGGCTAACTGGTTGGCATTTCCGCCTGGCAGCACTAGAGTTGTCAGTTTGAATCCCAACCGTGGTACTACCTGTCTGGAGTTTGTATGTTTTCCCTGTGCCTGCTTCGGTTCTCCGTTTTCCTCCAACACCCTAAAGACATGCTGGTAGTTTAAGTGGCTCCTCTCTAAATTGGCCCTTGTACACTATATTGCCCAAAGTATTGGTCGGCCTGCCTTTAAACACACATGAACTTTAATGGCATCCCGTAGGGTTCAATATTGAGTTGGCCCACCCTTTGCAACTATAACCGCTTTAACTCTTCTGGGATGGCTGTCCACAAGGTTTAGGAGTGTGTCTATGGGAAGGTTTGACCATTCTTCTAGAAGTGCATTTGTGAGGTCAGGCACTGATGTCGGACGAGAAGGCCTGGCTTGCAGTCTTCGCTCTAATTCATTCCAAAGGTGTTCTATTGGGTTGAGGTCAGGACTCTGTGCGGGCCAGTCAAGTTCCTCCACCCCAAACTCGCTCATCCATGTCTTTATGGACCTTGCTTTGTGCACTGGTGCTCAGTCATGTTGGAACAGGAAGGGGCCATCCCCAAACTGTTCCCACAAAGTTAGGAGCATGGAATTGTCCAAAATGTTTTGGTAGGCTGACACCTTAAGAGTTTCCTTCACTGGGACTAAGGGGCCAAGCCCAACCCCTGAAGAACAACCCCAAACCATATTCCCCCCTCCACCAAACTTTACACTTGGCACAATGCAGTCAGGCAAGTACCATTCTCCTGTCAACCGCCAAACCCAGACATGTCCATTGGATTGCCAGATAGAGAAGCATGATTCATCACTCCAGAGAACATGTCTCCACTGCTCTAGAGTGCAGTGATTGTGTACGTTACACCACTGCATCTGACGCTTTGCATTGCACTTGGTGATGTAAGGCTTGGATGCAGCTGATTGGCCATGGAAACCCATTTTATGAAGCTCTCTATGCACAGTTGTTGTGCTAATCTGAAGGCCACACAAAGTTTGGAGGTCTTTAGCTATTGACTCTGTAGACAGTTGGCGACTTCTGCACACTGTATGCTTTAGCATGCGCTGATCCCGCTCTGTAATTTCACAAGGCCCACCATTTCTTGGCTGAGTTGCTGTTGTTCCCAGTTGCTTCCACTTTGTTACAATCCCACTAACAGTTGACCGTGGAATATTTAGTAGCCTGGAAATGTCACGGATGGACTTATTGCACAGGTGGCAACCTATCACAGTAGCACGCTTGAATTCACTGAGCTCCTGAGAGCGACCCATTCTTTCACAAATGTTTGTAGAAGCAGTCTGCATGCCTAGGTGCTTAATTTTATACACCTGTGGCCATGGAGGTGATTGGAACACCTGAATCCAATGATTGGGAGGGGGGTCCCAATACTTTTGGCAATATAATGTATAAGGTATTGCTGCGATACTCAGGAGCAGTAGAATTATTTGGGGGTTGTTCTTGTTGGTAGGTTGTGGTAGTAGCAAGAAATATACAGCAAAAAAAAAAAAGATTTTTGGTCCAGTTTCCCTTTGATAATAAAAGAAAAATCAGGAGATATCCATTACCATTTACAACCAAATGAAATACCAATTTGCCCTGAAACAAAGTATAACCCACCTGGATGCACAAGCTAGTTATGATGATATGTACAGTTTACTAACACATTTCAAAGTTGCTAAATTGTGCTTAGGCATTAACATTTGTTTTACCCTTAGGCGCGAAGGGATTAATATTCTGGCCAATGGAATCTATAAACGCTCAAATGCTTGATGCGCCAAAGCACATGTGCAATACACAGCTTTAGGCTCAATGTTTAACCCCTTTACAAATGTGCGGCCTCCCAGCATCTGGGCCTAGACGCCTCCCAGCCGCACTTTTGCAGGTAAGAAAAAACATATGTGCTGAGAGCACGCGCCCTGCGCACTCCCAGCACACATGTCCGGTACTCACGGAAAGGTCCTGGTCTGCTCTTTCGATCGGGACCTTTCCCGAACATGTGACCGCCATGCCGACGCGTCACAGCGGTCACATGATCCCTAAACCCCGTCCCGCCTCCTGGCTACTGAAGCTCTTAAAGGGCCGTGAGGCGCTGGTGGGCAGGGGTTAAGCTGCTTTTTCCTGTCAGGAGTAAAAGGCGTTCAGGAGAGGAATGCCCTGTGTGCATCCCTTTTACACTTTTCTTTATTTACTTTTTCTTTTGTTTCTGAAAATAATAAATGTAATAATAATAATAATAATTTAATCACCCTTCATAATTAGACATTACAGTCTCTGAGTTTATATAATTATTATAATTTCTTCTGCATATATTTCTTGAAGCTGTACAGTGATGAAGACAAGTGAACAAACAGCTAAACAATACAGGGACATACAGAGAAATAAAAAGGAAAAGAAAACGGCTCTGTAGGCATATAGGCGCAGAGCTTGGAGTGCTTCTCAGAAATGTTTCCTCACTTTTATCTGCTGATGAATTTATTCTGGATTTGTTACTCTAAAAGTGCAGATGTGCATATACCAACCAATCAGAACTTAGCTTTTTGTTATCAAACAGGTACTCATAGACATTGGATAATCACTGTCTCTTACCAAAAAAAAATGTAAATGTTCCATCACCTGCCAAGATTGTTTAAATGGCACCTAAAATGATTATTTTTATTTAACTTTCCATACAGTTGAGGAGGTTCTGCAACCCCAGTAAGGGTTTTTTTTGCTGTCTGTGTGTGGAAATTTACAGTCTCTGTTTGTCCAGGTGGCCATTGTCACTGGGGTTGGAAGTGATGGAAAACCCCATATTTTTAGTTTTAACCAACATAAGAATAGAGGGGCAACCTACTAATGGGGAGGCACTTTATCCAGTAACAGCTAATTATGTATTTACCCTTTTTGGCAGGACTACTTTTGATCTCCATTGGGAGAGGGTGACAGGCTGACAATACAGGGAAGCAATTAACAGACAGGATAGAGTGTTGTCCCCATATGAGAGGAGGCACCTAAATATGGACCTTTATAGCAGGACCATCAGGTAGTATTTTAAAAGCTGCAGATTTAAAAATATTTAAAAAATACTTTTAAAATCATATTAACATGCTAATGCTTATATGAGATTATAGTGATTAGGTTTACATATAGCTTAAAGTGGTTGTAAACCTCAGACATGAAATATGAACAAAGCACATCTCTCTATAGTGCGTACTTGTCTCTATCCAGAGGAGTAAGTGTCATTTCTTTCTGCTGCCTCATTCCTCTGCTATTGGCACATGTCACTTCTGACAAGTTTTCCTGACATCAAGAGAAAAAAGGTTACAGAGAGGGATCTCCAACACACAGCTTGTGATTGACAGTCTCAGCTCTGCTCCTGTGTGCTGTGTGAAGGGGGGTGTATCCCTTCCCTCCAAACAGATCTCAGAGTCTACAATAAAATGAAGTAAAATAAGCGAGCGCTCTTATAAAAGCAGCTATGGCACTCAAGGTAGCCTAAATAAAACCTTCTAATAACCAGCAAAATATAAAGTGCAGCGCTAGAAGTTATATGGTCAAAAGTCCTGTATTAGATAAACATATAATAAACGTATAATAATATATAGCCAATAATATATAAATTAAAGGTAGCAGTCTGTATAGTAATAGGTGTTCCTCTTTAGATCCGTGGTAGTGCTCCAAGTATTATAGAGAGATTGTGCACTCACCAGATGCACAAAGTATATGTGCATTAAGAAAAATCCGCAGAAGCCTCCTTTAAGGGTCTGGGATGGCATGGGGGAAAATCCTCTCTCAGGATAGTTAATCTGGTCAGGAACACACGGAGATAATCCTCCCTCTAGGTGGATGTTAGTATCAGGAACACACAGGATAGCATGGAAATCCAGATGGCCAGAGGTCTCTTTAAGGGATGGATAGCTGCAGGTGCCTGAATACAGGATCTCCCTTCTCTGGAATCCTATAGATGGCTGGATCTGGCAGGCTCTATGAATAAATACCTCCACCAGGGGGAGTATAGAGAACACTCATTGTGTAGTAATTAGAATATAATTTATTAGTGGTATAATAAGAATTTGCAAATTCCAGGGTTCAAATGAAGATATGGAGAGTTAAAATGCAGCAAAAGGTATTGCAGAGTATAGCAGCGATGTGCATTGGACTAACCGTCCAGACTGAAAGATGGCCGCCTGGCCTCCACGTGGCTCTGGCGGCGTGATGTAACGGCGTCTTGGCCCCTCCTGACGTGTTTTGTGTTTCGTGTTTTGAGGTGTTTCCCCACCTCAGAAGAAGTGCGTGTGCATGAAACGCACAAAACACGTCAGAAGGGGCCAAGACGCCATTACGTCACGCCACCGGAGCCACGTGGAGGCCAGGCGGCCATCTTTCAGTCTGGATGGACCAGACCCTTAAAGGAGGCTTCTGTGGATTTTTCTTAATGCACATATACTTTGTGCATCTGGTGAGTGCACAATCTCTCTATAATACTTGGAGCACTACCACGGATCTAAAGATGAACACCTATTACTATACAGACTGCTACCTTTAATTTATACATTATTGGCTATATATTATTATACGTTTTTTATATGTTTATCTAATACGGGACTTTTGACCATATAACTTCTAGCGCTGCACTTTATATTTTGCTAGATCTCAGAGTCTAGTCACTGAGCTTTGCAGTGTGTAATTTCAGCTCTCTGCCCTTTATTTTCTGGAAGCTGTATAAATTCTGGACTTTGGATGGATGTATAGATGGGAAGAATACAGATAAATAGGTACAACATATGTAGGAGAATTTGTTTCATCTCTGTATATTGCTTGAGGCCAGTATGTGCGGGTTTACAACCACTTTAAGGGGCATATTTCTAAAGCAATGAGTGTGACTTTTACCAAAAATTCAGGGGTGGTGAGTAATCTGATTAAAACACTTGCACCTTGAAGATTTACACATGTTTGGCCTATGTCAGATCCACTGTTTTAAAATATGCCTCTAGCTTCCTCAGCCGAAACGTTTTTTCTATTTCTGAACAGGATGGGGAAAAGTTAGAACTGCTGTCAGAGTGAGGTTTAATCTCCAATAAGGCAGAATATTTTTTTTTTTTTTTTACAGAAGTAGGGGAAGGCTAGAACTTTTGTCAGTTTTTTTATTATTGGGATGAGTGAATCTGGAATTTAAGTAATATTGCAATGAGTTCAGGGTCTATAGCTCTACTATTTCATCCGGACTTAAAAAAAAAAATGACACAATGAAACATTGGAGTTGATTTGCTAAAGACAAATAGACTGTGCATTCTGCAAGTCCAGTTGTTCCAGAGCTTAATAGATGAGATGAAGCTTCACTTTGTAAAGAATACCCAATCACAAGCAAGGAAAATAAAAAACAGCATTTTTGCTTGCAGAGGATTGGTGGAATGGTGGAAGTCTGCAGAGTTCTTCTTCATTTACTAAGCTCTGGAGCAACTTGCTGAGTGCACAGTCTATTTGCCTTTAATAAATCAACCCCACTGTATACAGACTTAATGGTAAAAGAGGTGATTTACTAAAACTGCAGAGTGCAAAATCTAGTGCAGCTCTGCATAGAAACCAATCAGCTTCCAGGTTTTATTGTCAAAACGTAATAGAACAAGCTGAAATTAGAAGCTGATTATTTATTTTATTTTTTATTCTTTATCAGAAATTTTTTTTTCAGTGTAATGTTATGACCGTGTTGTAGGTTTCCAAACATCCAAGCTTCCAAAGCTGGTTTTAACTTAGGGAATAAAGTTGTACCTGGTCTTGAAGTGACACTTCCCTTCTAGGTTTGCTCATCCCTATCACAACCCGAGGTGATTGAGGAAATGCTTTGGTGTGCCGGAGCTGCCAGCCCAGTATGCAAAATCTCTAAATCTTTGCCACCGCCATACTTTTGGTGGTAGTCCACTATTATTCCATTTTCTTAACCATTAGCCGCCCGGCCAATGGCCGTTTGGCGGCTTCAAAAGTGTTCCTGCATTCCGGGTGCACGCCATTTGGCGTGCTCCCGCACATGCGCAGTTTGCGCTAATGCAGAGTGGCGCAGCAGCGCGATCTGTCACCGGCCGTGCACCTCGGACACGGCCGATGACAGATCCGAGTACCGGCTCCCGTTGCTGGTACCATGTGACCTGCTGTGACCAATCACAGCAGGTCACATGACAGTTGTATACAATGGATGGCTTCATTCATGCCATCCATTGTATACTAGTGCCTAGCTGTGAATGGTCACAGCTAATCACATGCACATGTCATGTGATTAGCTGTGACCAAATCACAGCTAAGCACAAAAAAAAAAAAAAAAAAAAAAAAAAAAAAAGCTGAATGAATCGATTTCATTCAGGTAAATGCTTGCTTATAGCAAAGTAATTCTTTACTATAAGCAAATTGTGTAAAAAAAAAAAAAAATACTGATCACTTCCCCAAAGTAGTACAATGTTACTATGGTAACATTGTACTACTTTGGTCATAGTAAAATATGAAAAAAATCTTTAAAAAAATAAAAAAAATGTAATAAAAAATTAAATATAATAAAAAAAATAAATAAAATTATATATATATATTTTTTTCATACTGTCACCATTCAGTGTCCCTATTCACCGCCATGCCAGTTGTATGATGACGCTGTACTGCACTGGTGACAGTATGTAAAAAAAAAAAAATAGTGAAAATTATTTTTTAAATTTTTTCATTTTCCAAAAAATTATGACAAAAAAATACAACTTAAAAAAACTCGCCATGCCTCTTATGAAGTACGTCGGACTGTCTACTTTGCAAAAAGGGGTCATTTGGGGATATCTGTACTGTCCTGACATTCTTGGACCTCAAGAAATTAGATTGGCCGTCAGTAGTTCAGGATTGATCAATATTCAGATATATACCATAGTTTGTGAACTCTATAACTTTCCTACAAACTAAATAATACATCCTAATTTGGGTTATTTTCACCAAAGACATGTAGCAGAATACATCTCGGCCTAAATTTATGAAGAACAATTATTTATTTGTAAACTTTTATAACAGAAACAAAGAAAAATGTGTTTTTTTTTCAAAATTTTTGGTCTTTTTTTGTTAATTTAGCAAAAAATAAAAACCCTAGCGGTGATAAAATACCACCAAAAGAAAGCTCTAGTTGTGTGAAGAAAATGATAAAATTTTAGTTTGGGTACAGTGTTGTATGACCGCGCAATTGTCATTCAAAGTGTGAGAGCGCTGAAACCTGAAAAATGGCCTGGGCAGGAAGGTGTAAAATTGCACAGTATTGAAACGGTTAAGAAGTTTTTACTACTGTGTAATTTTTGGAAGATTTTCCCTCACTTCCTATCTGGTGAAAGCAGACAGTGAAGGGAAAGCTTTCTAACTGAGCCTTGGATAGCTGTAAAACCTGATAAGGGTACCATAACTTATCCAAGCCAAATCAAATCTTAGAGATGAGTCAAGACCAGCTGAAGGGTGTATGGTCAAAGGACATGTGTAGACAATACAAGGCATCAAGAAAGAACCTTCAGACAGATACAACACCACTGGAGTGCTGGGAAACTTTGGCTAATTGACTACTACTGCCGATTGTCCGTGCAGCTTGGCATTGCCAGCCTATGTTCTCATAATATCATGAAATAAGAGCACTGCCTCTGAAAACAATTTTGTCAGACAATGGTAAACTGACAAAAATGTCCAACAGCAGAAGCCAACCTTTCATGGGAATGAAGTATCCCGAGGTGAATTAAGTTTTGGATAGCGTAGAGATGGATTTGACGTGGGGGAAATCTTTCAATGGGATCTTTCAGTGGGGTCATCTGTTCTGGTGACAACTGTCTAAGAGGGAAAAATCCTCCACTCCAATTTATTTTTCACTTCCTTTAGTATCTCAGAAGTAAAATAAAGGAAAATTTCCCCAACAGGACACAAAGAGCAAAACACACAGACAGCACTTTCTATAAAAGACTAGATGTGAGCACATACTTTGGGGTTAATTTACTAAAACTGGAGAGTATAAAATCTGGTGCAGCTGTGCATGGGAGCCAATCAGCTTCTTACTTCAACTTGTTCAATTAGGCTATGACAATAAAATCAGGGAGTTGATTGGTTTCTCTGCAGAGCTGCACCAGTTTTTGCACGCTCCAGTTTAGTATATAAACCCCTAGGTCTCTTCTGCAGTAAAAGATTCTTATCTGCCTGCTTGCAATCTTTGTAACAATACAGAACAAGCCTTGTTACAGATAATGGGACTTTAAAGGTGCCAGCAATGCAAAATACATAAAAGATACTTTCTTGCTACATGTATCATATGTATCATTCAATAAAATCCATCATCATAAAATATCAATTACTCCCCACATTTTATATATATATATATATATATATATATATATATATATATATATATATATATATATATAGTTGGAGTTGGTGGACATGCCATTGTAGCAGTTGTTGATGATTGTGCAGGTGCCCTCCTTGGCAATTCATTCCATGCCCCCCCATATTGTTTTTTTTAAAAATCAGTGTATCGCCCCTATTGTCCCCTCCTGATATCCACTAGTGGCCCCCTCTGGGTGGGTGCAACACATCTATATTACATAGAACATCTTCCCAATGAAGCTATCACCAAACATGTTAAAGAAACTGTTTGCCAGTGTCTGTGCACAACTAGCTTCATTTATGGAAAATACACTCACCGGCCACTTCATTAGGTACACCTGTTCAATTGCTTGGTAACACAAATTGTTAATTAGCCAATCACATAGCAGCAACTCAATACATTTAGGCATCTAGACCTGGTGAAGACAAGTTCAAACCAAGCATCAAGATGGGGAAGAAAGGGGATTTAAGTGATTTTGAACGTGACATGGTTGTTGGTGCCAGACAGGCTGGTCTGAGTATTTCAAAAACTGCTAATCTACTGGGATGTTCACGCACAACCATCTCTAGGGTTTACAGAGAATGTTCCAAAAAAGAGAAAATATCCAGTGAGTGGCAGTTGTGTGGATGAAAATGCCTTGTTGAGGTCAGAGGAGAATGGGCAGACTGTATTGAGATGATAGGCAACAGTAACTCAAATAACCATTTGTTGCAAGCAAGGTATGCAGAATACCATCTCTGAATGCACAACATGTCAAACCTTGAAGCAGACAGCTACAGCAGCAGAAGACAACACCAGGTGCCACTCCTGTCAGCTAAGAACAGAAAACGGAGGCTACAATTTGCACAGACTCACCAAAAAAAATTTGCCTGCTCTGAAGATTGGAAAAACGTTGCCTGGTCTGATGAGTCTTGATTTCAGCTGAGACATTCAGATAGAAGGGCTAAAATTTGGCATAAACAACATGAAAGCATGGATCCATCCTGCCTTGTATCAACGGTTCAGGCTGGTGGTGTAATGGTGTGGGGGAGATTTTCTCGGCACTAGCAAGGTGTACCTAGTAGAGTTGCCGGTGAGTCTATTTGCAGAATTGTTAAGTCAAATGATACAGGTCATACTGTGCAGTTCTTTTAAAATGATGGATTATAATGAATGATACAGTACATGTAGCAATAAGGTATCGTTTAAATATTTGAATGTGTTTTGCATCACTAGCACCTTGAAAATAAGATGTAATAAGGCTTTTCCTGGATCCTCAACTGGAGATCAGGTGCCCAAGTGACTTCCCATCAGTCCTCATTTCTAACTAATTTAAATCTTTCTGCAAGGTACATATTGAGTTACAGATGTGCAGCTCAGTGTACAATTTTTGCATCTATTGGAATGAAAAAACTCAGAAGATGACTAGGTGAAGATGGCGCAAGCAAGGTTGCTTGCAGACATTGCATCCCTGGAGGAGAGGTGTGTATGGTTCCAATTTTGTCTTCCCCTTAGGCTGGCCATACATTTTACAATTTTCCTGAGATTTTTGAATCTTTGTTTAAATTTACCAAAAACCATATAATAGGAGTTCAAACCTAACAAAACTTTCAATTGTATCGAATTAGGCACGCCCTTGCACTACATAGTTGAAGGTAAGTCTGAAGGAAATCGGGCAGAATTTGGACAGAAAATTGTATAGTGTATGGCCAGCCTAAGACTCCAAAGCACTTCATGAAAATTGAACAATTTCACTGAAATTCATAGGAATTTGAGGAAATTGAAAACTTAGTTTGTTTTATCCTTAAACAACAGTTGTCTCCATACTATGGCTTGCTACAAGATTTTTTCTGGCGCCAACTGATGTGTACAGTCTCAGTGGACTCAGATGGGAGCTCTGATGTAAGGGGGTACACTGATGGGGACCCTGATGTAAGGGGGGACTCTTATGAGGACACTGATGTAAGGGGGACTCTGATGATTTTTTTTTTCGACCTTTATAAAAGACTCAAATTTATTTGCAATTTTTTTGCTTTTTTTTACTGAAGTGCTTTCAGTTATTTTCTGTTGTTCTAAATCCTACCATATTGAATGCAAAAAAGCTCCAAGTACAAAGTAATCATTCATTTGTAAAACTTAATATTTTTAAAACATTTAATGTGGCCCTCATACTAAAAATTTGGAGACACCAGTTATAGAAGAATGTAAAATGACCAATATCCAATGTCAATGTGTACCACAGCTTTTATTTGTTTAGTTTAAGCTATCTGCTGATCATTCAATAAGTTTTTTTCACCTAAATCATTTTTACTGTCTAGCTTTCAAAACTATTATGTCCCCTAAAAGCAATTAGTATAAATAAGTAAGACTAATTTTAAACATTAACCATTGATTATATTAGATAAGAGATACTTTCATTAGAACACCAAAGTATAAAGGAATTTCCATTTGCATCAGGCAAGTGATCATTGTCTGTGTTTTAATCATCATATCAAATATTTCTGTAAACTCTATCACAACGTCAACCACAAGTGCTCAATCGATGGGTCGGTACCACAATCAGGGTCCCACAATCTGTTGTTTTGGGTGCCAGATTTGCAATACCCTTAACTAACACATGTGGGGTCTTGGAAAAAATGGCAACATTAACTAAATATATTGCAGACATTGATGAGCCATTATTTGCCATCTTCCAAAAGATTGACTACCACCAAAAGATTGACCACTGTGGTTTTTGTAGAAGCCTCTGCACTCTGCACTGGATTGTGTTTCCTACATCAAAACTACCAAAACAATTCAACGTTACTAAACCAAAATGTATGATGCAATTCTAACACGGGTTACATGGACTCTGTTGCCACTGGGAAAAGAAAGAATATTTGTTGAAGCACAAAGTTTGTTTTATACATAAAGTCTTCCCTGACAATTGTTGATAGGGTACTCTAGTTTTATCAACAAAAGTTCTTCAACCAGATGACAAATAGGGTGTCTCACTATGGTAATTATAATCAGGACAAACTTTTTGCACAAGTTTATAGTCAATGCTGAAGAAAGCAATATATATGCAAATAACTTTAAAGGGTTTGGAACACAACCAGGATACATGGCTCTGGGTTTGTTCTTGGTAACAGATTTTAGAAGGATCAAAGTTGCACAAAGCAGTCTTCTTGGCTCTGTCTGTTTTCTCATACTCAATCCGGCAGTTGAAGGATTTGGTGTCTTTGTTCTCTAGGGTAGACTGAGCAGAAGGTTCAAACTCCACCACTTTGGAGGGTGGAACGAGACTCACAGAAACATTCCCAAGCCCTGTGGAGTTATGGCGAAAGTAAACACTGAAGGTGCCATTTCCATGGTCTACGATTTTGCCCGTGATGAGTAGGTTCAACTTGACAGTTTTAATGTTGGAATGAAAATCCCCCCAGCCGAACATTTTTTTAAACTTTCCGGTTTTAACAATAGGCCGCCGTTTAGTTCGTACTAGAGACTCTTGGGTGTCGGTGATGTTGGCGAGCCAGTTCCAGAAGTGCTCTGTGGTGTCAAAATAGGAGAGCTGACCTTGCCTTTGTAGAGCTGACTGCTTGACAAACAGACGTAAAGGGCTGTGGACCCTGCTGTGGACCACATTGTTCGCCAGATTCTCGGAAGTGTCCTTCTCTGACCACTTTAGTGCATCTGTTGCTTGCAGTATTTCTTTGTCACAAAGAATCTAATAATAGAATAACAAAAAAAAAAAACATTAAAATGAAATTCCAGCTTGAATCACCATGTTGTAGCATGTATGTAGGAAGACAAGTGAAGCTATAGGGTTATATGTATGTTCATGCAAACATTGGCTGAGTTTTTATTTCCACATTGAATCACATTCCAAGTTGGCGATAGGTTCACAGGCCAGAGAAGGCAACTGACTTAATTTTTCCTATGCACCACAGGGTAGGCATAGGTATAGCACAAACCAGGGGCGGACTGACCATTCGGGCACTCAGGCACTGCCCGACGGCCCAGGGTCAGTAGGGGGCCCCATGAGATGCCCCTGGTACCTTTTCATAGGCTTTTTTGGGTGTGGTTTGAGTGTGGGCGAGGACACACGGGCCCCATGAGTTGTCAGTCCTCCCCTGGCACAAACTTTTTTTTTTTTTTTTATTTGGTATAGTGAAATGAAGGCTTAAATACCCTGTCAGCTTATCTTTTGTTGCCATGTTCTGTTGGGGAAGACTTCCTGTACTGGAAATTCAACAAGAAATAGGAGGAACTCTGTATAAAATAGAATTTGTCCCCACTGATGAATTACCCTCACCTCTTGTTCTGGTAAAAGCTCTAAAAATGCTTAACTTTTCCATCGCTTCCTCTCTTCATGTTAATAGTCACCAGGACAGATCACAAGGATAAATCTATAAAACTATAAATCTGTGTGGTGCATGCTTCCACTCTATCATAAATTAATTGTAAAATGTGCTTGAGGTGATTGTAGCCGTATTAGTGCATTTGCAACAGAAACAATTGAGTACTGTCCGTGATACTTTTTATATTTGCACTAACATACAATTTTGAGGACAAGCTTTCGGGGAGTGTCCCCTTCTTCAAGGTCCAAGCAGTACTATACCTGCTTGGACCTTGAAGTACTTGGTATAGTACTGCTTGGACCTTGAAGAAGGGGACACTCCCCGAAAGCTTGTAAAATGTGAAAATTTGATACTACAATTTTCACATTTTATAATTAATTTTTGATGGAGTGGAAGCATGCACCACACTGATTTACAATTTTGCTGTATGCGGGGACATATATACTGTAATGTTGGCAGCTTTTCCTGAAGTATAGGTTGGTGCACCTTTTTATTATTTCTAATTTTAAGATGTGAATCTGTGAAGTGGGACTCAAACATTGAAAACATGACAAGGGTTCTAACCCTTCACCAATCTATTCAATGCTACAAAAAGAAGTGTTGGCTATTCATACACGTTTATGTATGTGTCATTGTGCTGAGGGTCAGGTGTGTTTTACTTTTTTGTATTAATGTGAATTGGGGTGCCATTAAAAAGTAATAGCAAGGCACCGCAAGGTGTATCAAGTCCTATGGTACCATACAACATGTGAACACCATGGCAAAAATAATTTCAGGGGAAATCTACAATAACCCAGAATGCCTCCTAATAAAACACACAGTACTAATTGCTACTGTATCAATTGGCACAAAGCATCAATACAGTTGTGACCAAAATTATTCAACCCCCAATGCTGTAAAGGGGTTTAGGGACTATAGTGTACATTTGGAATTGTATTCAGAATCAAATCCTACAAGGACGTTGTAACTACCCAAATGCAACTAAAATTACATCAATTGTTTATGTAATACAGTAGTAAATGGTTCTTATGTGGTTTCTTCATTGCCACAATTATTCAACCCCTTAAAGACTACCACTCTGAAGAACAGAGGTTCATACAGGTGCTTTCCATCAGGTATTGAAAACACCTGTGGATGTCACCGAGCAGCAATCAAGCATAATAAGCACCAATTAGGCAGCTTTAAAATGACTGTGATACTCAGCTCCTTCTAGACATTTACTGGTGTGGTTACAAACATGGTGAAGGCAAGAGAATGGTCCAGGAAGACAAGAGAAGAGGTGATTTCTCTTCACAGGAAGGGCAATGGCTATAAGAAGATTGCAAAGATGTTAAACATACCAAGAGACACCTTAGGAAGCATCATTCGCAAATTCAAGGCAAAGGGCACTGTTGAAACGCTACCTGGTCGTGGCAGAAAGAAGATGCTGACTTCGACTGCTGTGCGCTACCTGAAGCGTAGAGTGGAGAGAAGTCCCCGTGTGACTGCTGAGGAACTGAGAAAAGATTTGTCAGATGTGGGTACAGAAGTTTCAGCCCAGACAATAAGACGCACACTGCGTAATGAAGGCCTCCGTGCCAGAACTCCCAGGCGTACCCCCTTGCTGTCTCCAAAGAATAAGAAGAGTCGACTGCAGTATGCCAAAAGCCATGTGGACAAACCACAAAAGTTGTGGGATAGTGTTCTGTGGACTGATGAAACAAAATTAGAACTGTTTGGGCCCATGGATCAACGCTATGTTTGGAGGAGGAAGAACAAGGCCTATGATGAAAAGAACACCTTGCCTACTGTGAAGCATGGTGGAGGGTCAATCATGCTTTGGGGCTGTTTTGCTTCTGCAGGTACAGGGAAGCTTCAGCGTGTGCAAGGTACCATGAATTCTCTTCAGTACCAGGAGATATTGGATGGAAACGTGATGCAGTCCGTCACACACCTGAGGCTTGGGAGACGTTGGACCTTTCAACAGGACAATGATCCCAAGCATACCTCCAAGTCCACTAGAGCATGGTTGCAGAGGAAAGGCTGGAACATTTTGGAGTGGCCATCGCAGTCACCAGACTTAAATCCGATTGAGAACCTCTGGTGGGACTTAAAGAAAGCAGTTGCAGTGCGCAAGCCTAAGAATGTGACTGAACTGGAGGCCTTTGCCCATGAAGAATGGGCGAAGATACCCGTAGATCGCTGCAAGACACTTGTGTCAAGCTATGCTTCACGTTTAAAAGCTGTTATAACTGTAAAAGGATGCTGTACTAAGTACTAAGATTGAATGTCACTTGGGGGTTGAATAAAACTGATAATGCTGTGAGCACAGAAAAGACATTTGTGGTTATTTCATTATAACTGTTATGTTATATTTGTCTGACCTACAAGTGCCTCTTTAATGTAAATGTAAGCAAGATGACTGAATGATCAAAAGCAATGTCAAACTGGCCAAAACACTCAATTTCAGTGGGGGTTGAATAATTTTGGTCACAACTGTATCACACCAAAATCATATCAAAATATATAATAATGTATTTCATACAAAAATGGTTAATACAATTGCAAACACAGAGTACTAATTAATTCAGCATCAATTGATACTGTGTGTTTGTGTGATTTATTAACTATTTGTATATTAAATTATTGTACATTTATTATTAATTGTTTTTGTATGATATTGAGGCTTTGTGAATGCCAAAGATACATTTTTATGTTTTATTATACTTTAGAGACATTCTGGGTTACTGTAGATTTTCACCTGGAATTTGTTTGGCATGACCTTTAGAGTGCATTCACCTGTGTGCGCATGTTGTATTGTCTGTAGCGATTGACTTAGCTTGCAGGTTAGGCACTATGCTATTAAATTTTGAATGGTACCCCAATGCATATAAATACGCACACACACCTGACCCTTGGTGCACTATAACATAAATATACTATTTTCGTATGAAATAAATTATAGAATTTTTATATATTTTGATATGGATTTGTGGGATATTGATGCGTTGTGAATGCTAACGTCCTATCAGGGGCGGACTGACCATTTGGAAACTCAGGCACTGCCCGAGGGCCCGGGGTCAGTAGGGGGCCCCATGAGATGCCCCTGGTACCTTTTTCATAGGCTTTTTTGAGTTTGGGCAAGGACACAGGGGCCCTATGATCCCCTATTGCCTGGGGGCCCCATGAGTTGTCAGTCCGCCCCTGCGTCCTATGTTTTACAATACTTTAGAGGTACATTTTTGGGATGCTGGCACTCACAATTTACCAATAATAAAAGGATTTCACTCATCTATTTAAAGGTTTTTAGTGACTTGGAATGTGTAATCACTGCAAGGTCTTTGTAAGTGTAACCAACTTCCTAATTTAAGAAGACATACAGAAAAAAGCTTCTGTTCATCATGTTACGATTTCCAATCTAGAATGTTGAAAACCCTTTTTTTCTTTTTTCAGCCCTCCTGATAATTGCTTATCTTTGGCTATGGATTCAAAATGCCACTGTCATGTGCTGCTTATCAGCTTTACAATTCAAAATTGGCTGTTCTTTCTCATAATTACTATGTATGTGAGAAACAGGTTAAAGCTTAAAGTAGAACTTTATTCAGAAAATTAAGTCTTGATTGATGACTTCAGACTAGCTCATTTTGCAGGTATAACTATGTAAAACATTAAATATAAGTGCCTATACGGCTTAAAATCCAGTAATGCACTGTCTCTCCCTGCGCTGCACGTGTTCAATTACTCTGTATTCTCGATACTGTACCTAAAATCAGAGCTACCAGAGGCCGATCAGCTGACCGCTTTAAAGTTTTTTGTTGCTGAAGTGGGAAGAAAGCAACAGGACTGATCGTGCAGAGAACATAGATCAGTTAAAAGAAAAGCAGGAGAGGTGACAGGACAAACTCTGCTACCAGGAAGACACTAAGGAGTGTAAACTTACAAGGATAGTGTCTTATCTTATCCCCCTGATATTCTCTCCTTTCTCAGCAGCACTGTAAAGCTTCTGACAGCCTTCCTCTCTATTTGAGCCAAGACATACAATTAATGCTGGAAATGAACCTAATAATTAATTGAAGAAAGTGACATATAATTGTTTGAGACCAAGGATAGGGGGAGAGATTCTAATAAGAAAGTTACTGCTCTGCGCTTCAACACAGTGGCGGCCTCCAGCAAAAAAAGCAGGAGCAATGTAGGGGGCAATTTACAGCACACACTAATTTTGGCAGCATAAATATTCAGGTGGAATGTATATTTTGTTTTTTTCTGTTAAAGAACATTATTGTTATCAAACTGTGATGGGTATAATTTCGCTTTAACTCCAAGTAGGATGCTAGATTCACAATTGCAGTACATACATTATATGTGAACGGTGCTGAAGGATTTGAAAATCTGTTCAGATAGTCTTATAATTCAGACACCCTTGCCAGTCAGCACAGCCAAGTCCTCAACTGTCACTGCTGTGCCACCACACTTTGTTAGAGAAAACACCCCGTTTGCTGATTGGATTTGGTCTACCCTCTCTTCCTTTTAGCAGCAGAACCTGATTGGCTGCTAGTGCTGGACCGCCTTCTCCCAGGAGTTGCAAAAAGGATTACCTGAGCTTATACCCAGACAACTGAAGGCTCTTCCTTCCTATCCTGCGCTGAGACTGAGGCGAGTTCTCAGTCTCAGTGTGTCTCTCTTTTGCCCCCTGCAGATGGTTGGAGAAAGCTGAATTATTTCTCTAGCAGAAGCCAGCCGCTGATCCTGAAAGGAATGGCATTGCAGTTACTCCTGTCAAAGAGGTGTGACAGAAACATTTGAATCACGAATGCACCCCCAACCAACACAGCGCCTGGCCCCCCCTTGTCCTGGCCCTAACTGTGGGCCCCTCATGGACATGGTGCTTCTGGGCAGTGCGCAGGTGTACCCATTCATTAAGATGGCTCTGGAGGGGGGGGCATTAGTGCAGTACTATTTTCATAGTTTTGAGCTACATATAAAAAACAAATGTTACTTATCAATGTAAACCTGAGCCTGGGACACAGTGCACAATCACCTTGATTAAATTAACTGCACATCGGAAGCAGTCCTTCACTTTGGAGGTCCCCCATCATATCAGACATCCCTCTTACATGTCAGAAGTCCTCCCATCCGAGTCCCTCCTATACGAGAAAGACCCCCATCAAATCAAAGTCCCCCATTACATTTTAGCCTCCCCATCTCTCCCTCTCCGCCCTTGTCCCCTGTCACCACAGAGCTCCCCCTCAAACACAGAGTCTTCCCATCCATCTCTGATCCAGGACAAACTGGGTCTTGTGTTTGAGTCACCCCGTGGGAACCCGAGAGGCACCCAAGGGTGCCAAACACTGTTTTAATGTATGAACAAATTAAGCAACTGGTGCTTTTTACATCATTTCTAAAGGGGCACTGCTACTTGTATAAATCCATCCTGCAGCATCAGAAGAAGAGACTGTGCATACACCCCTCCAGCAGACTGGGAGTCGAATCTTTTATTTTCAAGTGCTGGGCTTTGTGGTTCCTCCATAAGTCGCTTCATCACTGCACCCCAGCACACTGACCATTACCATTCTACTTTTTATATGGAGGAGTTGAAAATAAAAATGTAGTAAACAGTAGTAGTAAAGAACCTATTAGCTTCCTAGCAGGAGGGAGGAAATATAACAAGGAGAAATAGAAGGAGCAAGTTTGTGAAAGTAGAAAAATAAAGTAAGCTGTAGAGCAGGGGTATTGAATTAAAATTCAAGGAGGTCCGGTTACTAAACGTTTCTTCTGGCCGAGGTCTGAATAGGTTGTGCCCATCAGTGTGCCCCCTTACATTTGATGTCGCCATCAGAGAGCAGCTTTACATTATGTATTCCCATCGCATCAGGTGTGCCCATCAGAGTGCTCCTTTACGTCAGTTGTCGCGATCAGAGTGCCCCTTTACATCAGGTATCCCCATCACATTGCCACCTTACATCAGGTATTCCCGTCAGAGTGCCCCCTTACACTCAAAGTACCCCTTTCTATCATATTTCCCCATCCGAGTGCCCCTTTACATCATATTCCCCATCAGAGTGCCCCTTTCCATTGCATGTGCCCATCAGAGTGCCCCTTTCCACAGTATGTGCCCATTTGTGCCCCCTTAACAGAAAATGGGCCCATCAGAGTGCCCCTTAACATAAAATGTGCCAGTCAGAGTGTCTCTTAACATAAAATGTGCCAGTCAGAGTGTCCCTTTCCACAGTTTGTGCCCATGTGTGCCAACTTAACAGAAAATGGGCCAATCAGAGTGCCCCTTAACCCTTTGAGGACCAAGGGACGTATTTGTCCCATGTTTTTAATTGCATGTATCATCTGATTAAGAACTTAAAACTTTTTTTTTTTTTTGGTTTGAGTCAAAATATTAGTTCTTATCAACAAACAACAAATGGATCGAGCTTTTTGCCAATTATTTCATGAAATGGCTTAGTTACAGCAACTGAAGTGTACGAACTTTAAAAACAAAAAAATTGATTCTTTTGGCGTTCCAAAATCTTACGGTCCTCAAAGGGTTAACATAAAATGTGCTAGTCAGAGCGTCCCTTAACAGAAAATGGGCCCATCAGAGTATCCCTTAACATAAAATGGGCCCGTCAGAGTGTCCCTTAACATAAAATGTGCGCGTCAGAGTGTCCCTTAACATAAAATGTGCCCGTCAGAGTGTCCCTTAACATACAATGTGCCCGTCAGAGTGTCCCTTAACATACAATGTGCCAGAGTGTCCCTTAACATAAAATGTGCCCGTCAGAGTGTCCCTTAACATACAATGTGCCCGTCAGAGTGTCCCTTAACATACAATGTGCCAGAGTGTCCCTTAACATAAAATGTGCCCGTCAGAGTGTCCCTTAACATACAATGTGCCCGTGAGAATGTCCCTTAACATACAATCTGCCAGAGTGTCCCTTAACATAAAATGTGCCAGTCAGAGTGTCCCTTAACATAAAATGTGCGCGTCAGAGTGTCCCTTAACATACAATGTGCCCGTGAGAATGTCCCTTAACATACAATGTGCCAGACAGAGTGCCCCTTAACATAAAATGTGCCCGTCAGAGTGTCCCTTAACATACAACACACAAACAAACCTTGTGCATACAGCCTCCCATAGTAATGAAGAGCTGTATGCAGGTTTATGCCACTGTTTTCATAAAGCCTTTTTTCCCCACACTTGTAGCAAGTCCTCTCCTGTGTTGAAACTGATTCCCTCCAAACGTGTGTCCTCACAATGTAACACCATGAAGATGCAGCAGCTATCTTGGGCCTCCTGTGTGAACAACATCAGTCACATTAAATCCCCTCTCCTCCTGATCTACAGCGCCTTGAAAAAGTATTCATACCCCTTGGAATATTCCACATTTTGTCATGTTACCACCAAAAATGTAAATGTATTTTATTGGGATTTTATGTGATAGACCAACACAAAGTGGCACACTTTAGTTTTCACATTTTTTTTTTTACAAATACATACACTGAACACTATTTGAGAAATGAAAGGAGGATGGTTACAGCTGACCCGAGTCTTTCACTAATTTTTTTGGGCAATATAGAATAGGGAGTTTTCCTTTAAGCACCGGTTCTCCTAATACTATGCAGAGCATTATTAGGGACAAAAAATGCTTTGGAAAGAAAAATCGCTGCACTTAATCTGTCCGAGCCGGCGGATCTCAAAGCATTCATCAAGACTTGAGTAATTTGTATCTTGGCCGAGCTTATGAATTTCACAAAAGCATCTACAGCCGCTAGATTCCCCGATATTATTGTCCTGCTGAATGTGCCGTCCTGCAAGATTAATAACATGAATTTGTTTTACATCAATTAAAGGGAGGAATTGACATTCTTTTGTTGGAGAAGGCTGGCAGTTCTAACAATACACGTCACAGCAGTTGAGATGCCAAAATATAAAAAAAAATTAAAATTTTTTGGTCTTTCTTATGAGAAGTTTTGATTATATAGATTTTTTCAGAATGATGGACAAGTGCAACAACAGTGTTGTTCAGCTTGTAGCGATAAGGAAAGTTTTTACTTTTTTTGAGGTTTGTTTGCTGAGCATATCATAATGCATGTTTTTTTTGGGGGGTAGGGAATAGATCATTATTAGAGATGAGCGAATCGAACCAGGCGAAGTGGAATTCGTTTCGAATTTCAGGAAAAATTCGATTCGCGTCGAATCCGAATATTTGCATAATTCGGGTGCGCGAATCGGATTTTTCCCGATCAGCCGGCAAAAGTGTCCCTGCAGAGAGCTCCGCTATTTCTGACAGTTCTCTGACAGTTCCTTCACATGTACAGCGGTTGAAACATTGTATCTATTTGTTTCCATTTAGGATACAGATGTTTTTATTCGGAAATAAATAGATACAATGTTTCAACCGCTGTCAACCGCTGGAACTGTCAGAGAACTGTCAGAAATAGCGGAGCTCTCTGCAGATACACTTTTTGCTGTACTGGAATACTTCTTCTTTTCATTCTTCTTTTCATTCTTCTTTTCATTCTTCTTTTCATTCTTCTTCTCATTCTTCTTTTCATTCTTCTTCTTCTTTTCATTCTTCTTTTCATTTTTCTCATTCTTCTTTTCTTCTTCATGAAAAGAAGAATGAGAAGAAGAATGAAAAGAAGAATGAGAAGAAGAATGAAAAGAAGAATGAGAAGAAGAATGAGAAGAATGAAAAGAAGAATGAGAAGAATGAAAAGAAGAATGAAAAGAAGAAGAAGAATGAAAAGAAGAAGAAGAATGAAAAGAAGAATGAAAAGAAGAAGAAGAATCTTTTCATTCTTCTCATTCTTCTTTTCATTCTTCTTTTCATTCTTCTTCTTCTTCTTTTCATTCTTCTTTTCATTCTTCTTCTTCTTCTTTTCATTCTTCTTCTTCTTTTCATTCTTCTTCTTCTTCTTTTCATTCTTCTCATTCTTCTTTTCATTCTTCTTCTTTTCATTCTTCTTTTCATTCTTCTTCTTTTCATTCTTCTTTTCATTCTTCTTCTTCTTTTCATTCTTCTCATTCTTCTTTTCATTCTTCTTCTTCTTCTTTTCATTCTTCTTTTCATTCTTCTCATTCTTCTTTTCATTCTTCTCATTCTTCTTTTCATTCTTCTTCTTCTTTTCATTCTTCTTCTTTTCATTCTTCTTTTCATTCTTCTTCTTCTTTTCATTCTTCTCATTCTTCTTTTCATTCTTCTTCTTCTTCTTTTCATTCTTCTTTTCATTCTTCTCATTCTTCTTTTCTTCTTCATGAAAAGAAGAATGAGAAGAAGAATGAGAAGAAGAATGAAAAGAAGAATGAGAAGAAGAATGAAAAGAAGAATGAGAAGAATGAAAAGAAGAATGAAAAGAAGAAGAAGAATGAAAAGAAGAATGAGAAGAAGAATGAGAAGAAGAATGAGAAGAAGAATGAGAAGAATGAAAAGAAGAATGAGAAGAATGAAAAGAAGAATGAAAAGAAGAAGAAGAAGAAGAATGAAAAGAAGAAGAAGAATGAAAAGAAGAATGAAAAGAAGAAGAAGAAGAATCTTTTCATTCTTCTCATTCTTCTTTTCATACTTCTTTTCATTCTTCTTCTTCTTTTTATTCTTCTTTTCATTCTTCTTCTTCTTCTTTTCATTCTTCTTCTTCTTTTCATTCTTCTTTTCATTCTCCTTCTTCTTTTCATTCTTCTTCTTCTTCTTTTCATTCTTCTTCTTCTTTTCATTCTTCTTTTCATTCTTCTCATTCTTCTTTTCATTCTTCTTCTCATTCTTCTCATTCTTCTTTTCTTCTTCATGAAAAGAAGAATGAGAAGAAGAATGAAAAGAAGAAGAAGAATGAATGAAAAGAAGAATGAGAAGAAGAATGAGAAGAAGAATGAAAAGAAGAATGAAAAGAAGAAGAAGAAGAATGAAAAGAAGAATGAAAAGAAGAAGAAGAATGAATGAGAAGAAGAAGGAGAAGAAGAATGAAAAGAAGAATGAAAAGAAGAATGAAAAGAAGAAGAAGAATGAAAAGAAGAATGAAAAGAAGAAGAAGAAGAATGAAAAGAAGAAGAAGAATGAAAAGAAGAATGAAAAGAAGAAGAATCTTTTCATTCTTCTCACTCTTCTTTTCATTCTTCTTCTTCTTCTTTTCATTCTTCTTCTTTTCATTCTTCTTTTCATCCTACTTCTTCTTCTTCATCCTCATCCTCATCCTCTTCTTCTTCTTCTGAGGATGAGGATGAAGAAGAAGAAGTAGGATGAAAATAAGAAGAATTCCAAGCCGGCAAAAAGTGTATCTGCAGAGCTCCTCTATTCTGCAGATACACTTAGAGGAGCTCTGCAGATACACTTTTTGCCGGTTTGGAATTCTTATTTTCATCCCACTTCTTCTTCTTCTTCTTCTTCATCCTCATCCTCATCCTCGGAAGAAGAAGAGGATGAGGATGAAGAAGAAGAAGAAGAAGAAGTAGGATGAAAATAAGAAGAATTCCAAGCCGGCAAAAAGTGTATCTGCAGAGCTCCTCTAAGTGTATCTGCAGAATAGAGGAGCTCTGCAGATACACTTTTTGCCGGCTTGGAATTCTTCTTATTTTCATCCTACTTCTTCTTCTTC